>NC_056729.1:624398375-624533375 GCF_019279795.1 Protopterus annectens | reverse complement strand
ATCTTCGGGACACACATCAGCTTTTACAGGCTGACACATGCCCACGGTCAGTACTTTACTTTTATGCCTAAGTCACAGCTTATTCTTTTAGTGGTTTAGTTGCTTATTCTGTTTCTTATAACATTTAGGTATTTTAGATACAGAATTAACTATTTTATGGAACTTTTACATAACATATGGGACATAATTATGTCCCACAATCGCAGGACATTTGCCATGTTTAATATTTGTGGTAAGGACACGACTGCCCAGAGAGGGACTGTCCCTCACAAAGTGGGACAGGTGGTAACCCTAACTATTGGGCTAGGCTTAGCAAAGGGCAGCGGTGCACTAACACACTGCGTTTCGCTTCCACTCGGTATAACAATCAACACTACAATGGAATACTGGCACAGGGTTTTAAATGTCATTTGTTTGAGGGACGGGGTCTCAATATTTAGCTACGTGAATTTGTGTTTACTTTTTATTTTGGTGTTTGCAAAACTGTCTTGTATGCTTTGCATACATTTCAGTATCCATGGACACTGACAGGAGTGATTATTATTAGAGGCAGGCTGTACTAGTCAGCATTTTAGGTTGCACATCTGCAGCCGACATGTTCACACCTCCGTGCAGTGCTTAGACACGCCCCCTGCACTCGTGCACATTTCCTATGAACATGGATGTTGCGGCAGCGTGCCTTCATTAATATGTATGTGGTGCTGCTGCACCATCTCTACGCTGCACGGTCGGTGGAAGGCTAACGCCGTCCTTGCGCCGAGCTTAATGAATCCTGGGGTATGTGTTTTCAGTGTAACTTAGCAATATTCACAGAAATATTTAAGAAAACCTATGACATTTAATAATATTTCAGAGTGCCTTAATGCCCTACTCATTCTAGAAATTAACTCGAGCATGCTTAGCTCATCTGACAATTTTAGAAGGTGGCATCTGTTTAGTTTGTAATCCTTTAGGTTCATAGGTTCATACTAAGCTATCTGCCCTAGGGCATTTATAAGCCTAGCCAGAGTGTGTTTGGCTTTCAGCACCACTTTAAATGAATTTTGCTATGCCCTTTTTCGAGGTTAGTATACTGTGCCTCTGTCTAACACTGACACAGAAGTGATACCCGGGGTAAACCTACTATCTCCCATCCACTCATCAAGATTCCTCTTGAAGAGAGTCAATGAGGGCCTCTGCCTAACCTGGACTGGGATTTTATTCCAGAGTGAAGGGAGCCTCTGGGTTATGAATCTGTCCCTCCAGCATGTCCTATTTATTTTAGTGCTGAGGTTCAAGTCTCTCGAGCGTGTAGCTCAATGGGATTTGGATTTTCTGAGGTGCAGCATGTCCATTAATTCCGGGTTGGACATGGCTTTAAACGTCAGGCACAGATCGCCTCTGAGCAGGCGGTATGCCACTGAGTAGAGCTGGAGTTTCTTTAACCGGGCAGCATATGGCATCTGTTTGAGCCCTTTGATCCCCTTGGTGAGGTACTTTTGGGGTCTTTCCAGTTGCTGCAGGTGCCTGGTAAGGTACATCCCAAAATGGGCATTGTACTCAATTATGGGCCTGATGAGGGATGAGTAAAGAGGCACGATGACCTCCCCTGATCTAGATGTGAATCCCTTCATGATTAGGTGGGCTATATAAAATGTTTTTCTAACCACTTTGGCCACGTGGTTGTCAAATGAGAGATTGCTATCAACTTGGGTCCCTAGGTCCATAATTACTTCTTCCGTACTTAATGGATTACCACCTATGTGGTAATTTGTGGGCACTTTGTTTTTGCCAAAGGGGATGACTATACACTTTTTGGCGTTTAGCTTGAGGCCATGGCTCTGGCACCAGTTGTCTGTTTCTATGAGGCTCTTTTGTAGGATGCTTGTGTCGGCTGGAGAGTCGATTATGGAGCCCAGTTTACAGTCATCTGCAATCTTGGTCAGCCACAGTCCTTCCGTGTTAGCCTGTACCTCCGAGAAATATATACCGAACAAGAGAGGTCCCAGGACTGAGCCTTGTGGGATGCCACTTGTAACTGGTTTGGAGTCTGACATGGCTCCAGCAATTCTAACCATGTGGGTTCTGTCCTTGAGCCAGTTTGCAACCTATCTAGTGACATAGGGGTTTATATTTAAGCTGGTGAGCTAATCTATAATGCCCGAGTGGGGTATTGTATTGAAGGCTTTTGCAAGGTCCAGGTAGGCTGTGTGGACCACCTTCCCCTCGTCAATGGCCTTGGTGACTGTTTCAAAGAAATCAACCAGGTTTAAGAGGCAGGATCTGCCCTTAACAAAGCCAAACTGTGTAGGATCCAGTGTCTGTAGGCCCCTTATATCTTTATTTATGAGGTCCATGATGATCCTTTCCATAGCTTTGCAGACCAAGCTAGTCAGGCTTACGGGGCGATAGTTTCCAGAATCCGTTGAGGCACCACCTTTGTGGAGAGGGACCACTGTTGCTGTACGCCACTCTTTGGAAACATATCCTGTAGTAAGGCTGAGACTGAACAGTAGTTTTATGTTTGGGTTTAGTTCTTCTTGGAGTTCATGTAGGATGCAGCCTGGGACACTGTCTGGTCCCATTGATGCTGTGTTTTTTGCTTTGGAGAGTGAGGCTCTTACCTGAGCATCTGAGATGTCAGGGGGGCAGCATTCTGCTGGGATAGATATTTGCCCTTTGTGTGGGGAAGGGGGGGGGGTTGCGCTGAACCTGTCAGCTAGGATGTTGGCAATGTCTGTGGGTTCGGTGTATTTTTTTGTCATTTTGGACTAATTCTGAGCATATCTGTGAATTCCCACGCAGATTCCTAACATAACTAAAGAAAGCCTTGTGATTATCCTTAGTGTCCTGTGCAATATTTCTCTCGAAGCTGTCCTTAGATGATTTTATGAGTGCTCGTAGTTTTTTGCTAATACTGATCAGAGATGTCTTCCCTTTTTGGGATTTTGCTCTATCATGCAGTAGCTTCCTCCTTCTATTGTATAGTTTGTTTATGGCTGGGGTCCACCAGACAGGATGCCTAACTTTGGAGGATTGGGTCTTGGTTTTATTTGGGATTGCATGATCCATGCATTCCTGAAGGTGTTCATAGAATGCATTTATAAAGGATTCTGCGGTCTGGGCCGTATTTTCCACAGGCCCTGGGGCTTTGAAGGATTCCACCTCAGTTTTGAGGAGTGTGAAATTTGCTTTAGAGAAGTTTTTCACTGTGGTTTTCTGGGCAGGGGCTGGGGTTGGGATGTGAATATCTAGCGAGATTAGTTTACGGTCTGATCTTACCAGTGAGGGATACACTTCTGGTCTGGAGCATAGAGTCACCATGTTGGTGATGATCAGGTCCAGTATGTTTTCCCCTCTTGTGGGAGTGGCAACAAGTTGTTCCATAGCATTTGAGTTTATAAATTCTAGGAACCTTCAGGCTAGGGTGTTGGAGCTAGAGTAATGCTCCAAGTCTGTGTTAGGGTAGTTGAAGTTGCCCAATATAATGGTGTTTAGAGAGACCTTCATATTTTCCAGTGTTCTCAGGAAGGCTGAGTGGGGTTCCTGGGTTTGGGAGGGTGGTCTGTAGCAGGCTATAAACTGGAAGGCAGTTTTACCCACTGTTAGTTGCACATGGATAGTCTCTGATGCTTCGTGCTGTGCCACCAACCTGGAGGTGTGGGTATCTTTGACGAATATTGATACTCCCACTCCTTTTGTGGTTCGGTCCAAGTTTTTGGGGCTGAAAAACATGGTATGAGGTATAACCTGGTAGTGCTGGGGTGCTCTCGGGAGCCTTGAACCAGGTTTCTGTTACTGCACAGATATCGATGTTCTCCATGCTAAGGAGAGTTTCAAGTGCGTGCATCTTGAGGTTTAGACTTCTGGCGTTGAGTAGCATTACTCTTAGTTTCTTATCCCTTGTGATACCTATGGAGGTGGGTTTGTCTTTTGAGCCTTGCCTAAAAAAGGCACTATGGGGATGACAAGAGCCTTTGCCAATATCCGAAAGCCCAGGGGTGACAGGTGCAAGCCATCCCTAGTGAAGCATCGTGGCTTGTCGAGCATGTCATCCCAGGCAGACAGGCACTGGATCCCCTTTGAATGACACCAATACTTAAGCCAATTGTTGAAATTGATCATCTTGTCTTCATATTGTGGCATCATTCTTGGTGAGGGTAAGATGCTACTCAAGGTCAGGGTCATACCGGCCTGGGCTACATGCTCAGAGAGCTCCTCTATGTCTCATTTCATGTAGTCCAGGGAGGTACATCTCAGGTCATTCACACCAGCATGGACAATGACTGAGTCATATTTGTACTTGCCTTGGAGTGACCTGAGTGCTTGTGTTATGTGGCGGATCCTAGCGCCTGACAGGCAGCTCACCATGACCTTCTCCTTGTTTAGCCTGGTGAGCGGGACGTCAGTGTGCCTGACGATAGAGTCACCTATTACAAGTGTATCAGGTGTGTTGTTTTGCCTTAAGGGCTGTGACTGTTCGGCACACTGGCTTTGTGAGCTATGTGTTGCACGTGTTTTGTTTTGGGGTAGCAGTTGCTTGGGTGTCTGCTTTGGAGGTCTCTGCTGCTTAGGCAGATTTTTATTTAGAGCCTCTGAGTATGTTTTTGTGTGTTTATGTGTTTGGTTTGCTGTCGTGGTAGGTCTATGTGAGACTGGAATTGTAGTGAGTGTGGTTTCCTTCTCCTCCTGACTGGTTATACCAGTACTGAGGTGAGAGAACTTAGCCTCCAGTTTGGCTATATGGTTGCATCTCTCACATGTGTTGGAATTTGTTGGGAGGAGGAGAGGGTTGTCTGTGTACATGAGGCAGTTGTAACATTGCCTCAAAATTCTCAGATTCACCAGCTGGACCGGAGAGGAGATTGACAACTGACCTTTGGACATGCTAGAATAGTATTGGGAATTCCTTTATAATTGAAAAAAAGGGCCAATGGGGAACACAGTACTCAAGGGGAGTTTGTGAGGGTGTAGTGATTTTAATTTTTTAGTGCTGACTTATATAATTGCTTTAGTGAGCAAGTTCCAGGCTTTAGAGTGGGAATAGGGTGTTTACTATGAGAACTAGATTAGTTCTAAGGAAAAAAGTGAAGAGCAGACTTTGTGGAGCCGAGAATGGTTTAAACCCAATTAAGCAGCGCTGCTCGATGCTGCGCTATGCGCAAAATCAAAAGCTGCTAAAGGGTTTTATACAGGGGGACTTGAAAGAGCTAGAAATTGGCCCAAAACAGCCAATAGACTACCAGATTCTTGTGCTGGGAACACTCCTCCAGGGATAGATAGGCTGCTCCAAGCCACTGCCACTGGTGAACAAAGAAGCCTCCCTCTATCCAAGAAAGGAAATGGGCAACACAGGAACTTTCCAAAACTCCAGAATACAGCAAAGCCTGTATTTGGACTACTCTTGGTCAGGAAAGACGGGAAACAAGGAATTTTTTTTTTCTTTTTTGCAACAAACAGCAGGAAAATGCAATAAATATGTAACACAGGCTAGCGCACTTGAGTGTGTAGCCTCAACAGGTAAATGCAAGAAACAGGACAAACTTTAAAAGTGTAGGTGCAAAAACAACTTTAAACAGTTTAAAACAGTTCAAGAAGCAGAAATGCCTGCAGTTCAGCTAGATCGGACAGTCGCCCAGGTAGTAGCAGGAAAACAAACACTTTTATCAGGTTAGCAGTCACTCTTTCAGCCTCTCTGCTGCTAGTACCACTCTGCAGGACCACAAGGAGCTTGGCTGAGTAGTAACAAGTGCAAAAACCGCGCCAAAGTGGGTTTTATACAGGGGGACTTGAAAGAGCTAGAAAATGGCTCAAAATGGCCAATAGACTACCAGATTCTTGTGCTGGGAACACTCCTCCAGGGATAGATAGGCTGCTCCAAGCTCCCCACTGCCACCGGTGAACAAAGAAGCCTCCCTTTATCCAAGAAAGGAAATGGGCAACACAGGAACTTTCCAAAAGTCCAGAATACAGCAAAGCCTGTATTTGAACTACTCTAGGTCAGGAAAAATGGGAAACAAGGATAATTTTATTTTTTTTTCTTTTTTGCAACAAACAGCAGGAAAGTGCAATAAATATGTATAATAATAAAACTAATTTTTTAAATTCAGATATTGCTTTATTTATATTAACTATTAATTAATACCAGTATAAAAACACAATCCAACATATAGGGGTCTGCCAAAATATTTCCTTTATGAAAGGGGTCCTCAAGCTTGCAAAATTTTGGAAACACTGCTATAGATTATTATATATGATGTATAATGTTTGCAATTGAAAGTATGTGAATATGACTTGTTTTCATTTATATTAAATGTATGATTGTCTATGTCATACGTGATGAGATGTTTCTTGTTTAAAAAAAAGATTTATAACATAGGTTCATACTAGGCTATCTGCCCTAGGGCATTTATAAGCCTAGCCAGAGTATGTTTGGCTTTCGCCACCCATTTTAAATTAATTTTGCTATGCCCTTTTTCGAGGTTAGTATACTGTGCCTCTGTCTAACAGTGACACAGAAGTGATACCCGGGGTAAACCTATGATCTCCCATCCACTCATCAAGATTCCTCTTGAAGAGAGTCAATGAGGGACTCTGCCTAACCTGGACTGGGATTTTATTCCATAGTGAAGGGAGCCTCTGGGTTATGAATCTGTCCCTCCAGCATGTCCTATTTATTTCAGTGCTGAGGTTCAAGTCTCTCGAGCATGTAGCTCGTTGGGATTTGGATTTTTTGAGGTGCAGCATGTCCCTTAATTCCGGGTTGGACATGGCCTTATACGTCAGGCACAGGTCACCTCTGAGCAGTCGGTATGCCACTGAGTAGAGCTGGAGTTTCTTTAACCGGGCAGCATATGGCATCTGTTTGAGCCCTTTGATCCTCTTGGTGAGGTACTTTTGGGGTCATTCCAGTTGCTGCAGGTGTTTGGTAAGGTACATCCCAAAAGGGGCATTGTACTCGATTATGGGCCTGATGAGGGATGAGTAAAGAGGCACGATGACCTCACCTAATCTAGATGTGAATCCCTTCATGATTAGGTGGGCTATATAAAATGTTTTTCTAACCACTTTGGCCACATGGTTGTCAAATGAGAGATTGCTATCAACTTGGGTCCCCAGGTCCCTAATGACTTCTTCTGTACTTAATGGATTACCACCTATGTGGTAATTTGTGGGCACTTTGTTTTTGCCAAAGGGGATGACTATACACTTTTTGGCATTTAGCTTGAGGCCATGGCTCTGGCACCAGTTGTCTGTTTCTATGAGGCCCTTTTGGAGGATGCTTGTGTCGGCTGGAGAGTCGATTATGGCACCCAGTTTGCAGTCATCTGCGAACTTGGTCAGCCACAGTCCTTCCGTGTTGGCCTGTACCTCCGAGAAATATATACCAAACAAGAGAGGTCCCAGGACTGAGCCTTGTGGGACGCCACTTGTAACTGGTTTGGAGTCTGACATGACTCCAGCAATTCTAACCATGTGGGTTCTGTCCTTGAGCCAGTTTGCAACCCATCTAGTGACATAGGGGTTTATATTTAAGCTGGTGAGCTTATCTATAATGCCCGAGTGGGGTATTGTATCGAAGGCTTTTGTGAGGTCCAGATAGGCTGTGTGGACCACCTTCCCTTCGTCAATGGCCTTGGTGACTGTTTCAAAGAAGTCAACCAGGTTTAAGAGGCAGGATCTGCCCTTAACAAAGCCAAACTGGGTAGGATCCAGTGTCTGTAGGTCCCCAATATCTTTATTTATGAGGTCCATAATGATCCTTTCCATAGCTTTGCAGACCAAGCTAGTCAGGCTTATGGGGCGATAGTTTCCAGGGTCCGTTGAGGCACCACCTTTGTGGAGAGGGACCACTGTTGCTGTACGCCACTCTTTGGGTACATATCCTGTAGTAAGGCTGAGATTGAACATTAGTTTTATGTTTGGGTTTAGCTCTTCTTGGAGTTCATGTAGGACGCAGCCTGGGACACCGTCTGGTCCCATTGATGCTGTGTTTTTTGCTTTGGAGAGGGCGGCTCCCACCTGAGCATCTGAGATGTCGGGGGGGGGCAGCACTCTGCTGGGATAGATATTTGCCGTTTTGGTGGGGGGGGAGAAGTTTGTGCTGAACCTGTCAGCTAGGATGTTGGCAATGTCTGTGGGATCAGTGTATTTTTTGTCATTTTGGACTAATTCTGAGCATATCTGTGAATTCCCACCCAGGTTCCTAACATAACTAAAGAAAGCCTTGTGATTATCTTTAGTGTCCTGTGCAATTTTTCTCTCGAAGCTGGCCTTTGACGATTTTATGAGTGCCCTTAGTTTTTTGCTAATACTGATCAGAGATGCCTTCCCTTTTTGGGATTTTGCTCTATCATGTAGTAGCTTCCTCCTTCTATTGTATAGTTTGTTTATAGCTGGGGTCCACCAGACAGGTCGTCTGCCTTTGGAGGATTGGGTCTTGGTTTTATTTGGGATAGCATGATCCATGCATTCCTGATGGTGTTCATAGAATGCATTTATAAAGGATTCTGCGGTCTGGGCCGTATTTTCCACAGACCCGGGGGCTTTGAAGGATTCCACCTCAGTTTTGAGGAGTGTGAAATTTGCTTTAGAGAAGTTTTTCACTGTGGTTTTCTGGGCAGGGGGTGGGGTCAGGATGTGAATATCCAGTGAGATCAGTTTATGGTCTGATCTTACCAGTGAGGGATACACTTCTGGTCTGGAGCATAGAGTCCCCATGTTGGTGATGATCAGGTCCAGTATGTTTTCCCCTCTTGTGGGAGTGGTAACAAGTTGTTCCATAGCATTTGAGTTTATGAATTCTAGGAACCTTTGGGCAAGGGTGTTGGAGCTAGAGTAATGCTCCCAATCTATGTTTGGATAGTTGAAGTCACCCAATATAATGGTGTTCGGAGAGACCTTCATATTTTCCAGTGTTCTCAGGAAGGCCGAGTGGCGTTCCTGGGTTTGGGAGGGTGGTCTGTAGCAGGCTATAAACTGGAAGGCAGTTTTACCCACTGTTAGTTGCACATGGATAGTCTCTGATGCTTCGTGCTTTGCCACCAACCTGGAGGTGTGGGTATCTTTGATGAATATCGATACGCCCCCTCCTTTTGTGGTTCGGTCCAAGTTTTGGGGCCAAAAAGCATGGTGTGAGGTATAACCTGGTAGTGCTGGGGTGCTCTCGGGAGTCCTGAACCAGGTTTCTGTTACTGCACAGATATCGATGTTCTCCATGCTAAGGAGAGTTTCGAGTGCGTGCATCTTGAGGTTTAGACTTCTAGCATTGAGTAGCATTACTCTTAGTTTCTTATCCCTTGTGATACCTATGGAGGTGGGTTTGTCTTTTGAGCCTTGCCTAAAAAAAGGCACTATGGGGGTAGCAAGAGCCTTTGCCAATATCCGAAAGCCCAGAAACTGGCTCATAGCTGAACATGCTTTGAGAGTCTCTTTTATTTTTAGGTAAGCTTTTCAATTGCTGAATACTTTCTAACATGCTTACTATTCATAGGTTTATACTAGGTTAGTGACCACTGGGGGCCCTCAGTAGCCTGACTATGCAACCCAGATGTGACCCACAAATTTGATTTATAGGGGTGATTTAATGACTGCTTGTGTTCATCGCAGACATAGGAGCCAGAGCTGGGGGGAATTTCTGACTACCCATCCATAGGTCCAAGTTGTACTTAAATAGGGATAGGAAGCATGTTCCAGAGAATGGGAATTCTCTGAGAAACATATCTTTGTCTCCAACATGTCCTGGTTATGTTGCAAGCAAAATGTAGGTCTTTTAATCTAGTTGTTCTGATGCTGTTTGTTTTGCAGACGTGCAAAAGGTTCATCAAAACTGGGTCCAGGGATGCCCTGTATGTCAGACAAAGATCACCTCTCAGATGTTTGTATGATACTGAGTAAAGAGACAGGGCTTTAAGGCAGTCAATATAGTATTTTGTGTTTATTCCTTGTATTCTTTTTATAAGAAACCTTTGTGGGCATTCCATTTGCTGCATATGTCTTGTACATGCCAATATTTTCAAGTTAAAAATGCAATGTGACCACAATCTTTGGTGTGCAAGTTAAAACTACAGTTTCTGAAGTTGTGAGTAAAATCAACCCCTTGGAAGAAAGAGGTATAACTAGCTTCAGCTCTCTTACTTTCAGTAGCATTTCCTATTTCCACAAAAAATGTCCAAAGTGAACAAACCAAGAAAAAATTCTCCTATAGCCAAACGTTGAGCAGAAAACACACGAGCAAAGGTCCAAATGCTTTAATACTTTCCAAGTGACAAACCAGCAGGATAAAAAGCAGAATAAACGCTCTTAATCAATTGCGTTTTCGTCTTCAGCAAATATGACTTCATCAGATACTAAGAACAGTTGATTAATCAAAGCTTTATATGTGCAAATGTTTCAAATTAACCTATCAGTCAAAGTGCATCAAGTACCAACCAATCATTGCGCTGTCCTTGTTAAAAAACTTTTAAGTAAAACATACCTATATCCAAAACCAATACGTTTCATTCTTAATTAAATAAATACATTTAAAAACAAATTTATTTAAAAACTCCTAGTTTTCTAGTATTAAATACTTTTCCTCATTATAAAAATGTTCCATTTAAAAAAATACTTTGAATTATATACATGTTTAAACAATTGATTTGAAGAAATAATGTTCCTTTTACCTAACATAAAGTGCTTAGTGAATAGCACCATCTATTGGACTCATTCAAAATTACAATTGGAAGATATATTTCTTTATTATATATCTGCAGCCTTTAATTTGAGTACTGGAGTTATAGAGATGGCATCATTAAGCCCAGGTTTTTTAGTGGCATTCAAATATATTTGCCACCAAAGTTCTCTGTAGCCTACCCTCTCTTCCCATAAGCCACCTCTAATATCCCTTTTTACCTGCTCAATAACATAAAATTCAAATTTAGCATCGCTACAAACTTTTGTGTGCCTATATAGAGCATTAGTGTCCTTAGCCCTTGAAATTTCGTAATAATGCTCATATATTCGCCTCCTCAAGACTCGTTCAGTCTTTCCTATATAGAAAGACCTACATTTTTTACAAATTCCCATATATATAACACCCTTTGTTTCACAATTATAATAGCCATTGATTTTTATAATTTTGTTTCTACTAGGGATTTTTATTTCTGTAGAGTTTGCCATGTATTCACATTGGTTACAATGACCACACTTGTAACTACCCATCCTTATTTGTCCATCAATTCCATAACTTGTTTTGTTTTCCTTAATTTTGGACTCTAAAATTTCCTTAATGGTCCTAGAATTTCTAGATACAATTTTGGGAGTTAGGTTGTTAATACTACTTAAATCAGATAAATCTGAAAATTTAGTCCATTCTTTACGAAATACTTCACCAAATCTAATGTTGGACATGTTAAATTCCATAATTAAAGCCCGCTCATATTTACTTTCAGAATCCACATCCATGTTATTTTCATTTGTGAGCCCAATGACTATTTTTTGTCCTTTTATGGGTTGAAATTTTGTCGCTCTACCCAGTTCCACTTCTGTTCTTAAATTTGTCACAAAATCATGTGGATAACTCCTTTCCTTAAACATTTTACTTAATGTGTTGCATTCAACCCAAAAATCTTCACTAGAGCTTGTCATTCTACTGCCCCTCACAAACTGCCCTTTAACAATATTTTTCTTGCAGTGTGAGGGGTGTGCACTAGTGTAATGAAGGAAGGAGTTGCAGAAGGTTTCCTTTCTATAGATTTTGGTTTCAAAATCACCCTCTGTCTTATATATTTCCACGTCCAAATATTGTAATTTGTCCCTGGACAGATTGTATGTAAATTTCAGAAAGTTAGTGGAATTGTTTATATAATTGAAAAATTCTGTGAATCTCTCAATTCCTCCTGTCCAAAAAAGGACAATGTCATCCAAAAAACGGCGGTACAAAGTCCAACATTCCTTGTACTCCGAGTTTATTATGAAGTCTTCCTCCCATTTAGTTAGGACTATATTTGCATAGGTGGGCGCACACACTGCGCCCATCGCTATGCCCTGAATCTGTTTGTAGTATTCTCCAAGAAATGTAAAATAATTGTACTTTAGGACCATGTCCACTAAACCAATAGTAACACTTTTTTCAGCTTGAGTTAGTTTAGTGTCCCTATAGATCATCTCCTCAAACATAGTTATACCTTCACTGTGTGGGATACTTGAGAAGAGATCTACCACATCTACCGTAATAAATATCAAGTTGTCATTGTATAAACTAGGCCCAATACACCTTAAAAGGTCCCAAGAGTCCTTCAGTGTGTATGGGTTCCCTGTACTAATGTGTTTTACCTTCTGGTCCACATATTTAGCTAATGGAAGAGTTTTGGACCCTGCAGCTGAGACAATAGGTCTCAGGGGCGGGTCTTCCATGTTTTTGTGGACCTTAGGTATTCCAAATATTATTGGAGTCCTAGGTTTTTCTACATACAGAAATTCAAATGTTTTTTTATCCAGTAGTCCTTCATATAACATATTTTTTAATAAGTTGTCAATTTCATAGTGCGCTAAATCCATTTCGTTATGTGAAACAAGGGTGTATTTATTAATGTCATTTAATATAGAATTCATTTTGCCTTCATATATGATGTTATCCATGAAGACAATACCTCCCCCTTTGTCCGGTTTCATTATTCTCAAGTCCCTATTGTTCTTTAATTCATACAATATCTCATTTTCCTGTTTGGACAAGTTAAACTCCATAACTCTTTCTTCATATAGTTCTCTAATTTCTTTTTCCAACATCTGTTCGAAATTTCTAATTTGTGGATGCAAAGGGGGGTTAAATAAACTTCTACGTATTAATGCTGAGTCTTGAGGAGGTCTATTTAATCTAATACTGGCATTCCCAGAAAAAAACACATTGTCAAAATTTATTTTTCTCAAAAATAATTTTAAATCAATGTTGGTCTTCACCATCTCTCCTTTCACAGAGGGTATAAACTTGAATCCTTTACTCAACAAGTAAAAATGTTGTTTTGTAGGGTTAACATTACTAAAATTATAAATTGTAAAATTGTTTAGTGTATGTCTAATACCATCTATTTGAATGTTATCCTGATGGCAAAATAAGTCCAGGGTGGGGTGTATTAATCCTAATTTCCTATTTCCACACTTCCCCTCTTTTAGTTGTATTCCATACAATGCATGTGTAACTCCGTGTGCTAGCCTTTAACAAACATAATCTAACCCACATTGCTCCTGCATCTTGCATTCCCTGTCTGTGTTAGCATACACACTAAAGGCAACCAGTATTCCATCTAGTTACCTCATTTAAACCCATTATCTTTCTCACACATTCCATTTAAACCCATTATCTTTCCCACACATTCCATTTAAACCCATTATCTTTCCCACACATTCCATTTAAACCCATTATCTTTCCCACACATTCCATTTAAACCCATTATCTTTCCCACACATTCCATCTACCTTCATGTCCGGTTCCCAGAGTGTTCATCTTTCTAATGAGTAAGTACTTTGAATTGCTGAGGTATTATATCAGAATCCTTTTTATTTATTTATTTTTTTGAGACGTCAAGTTGGCCAGAAACTTGTCCCCAGATTGTGAATTTATATCTGATTCCCAAACTATAAGCTTAAAAATAGTCTGGGTAATTCATTCATGTCTGTTACCCCCTTTTGAACACTGGAAGCCTTCCCTTTCTAATCCAGATATATATATCCTTTTAGCATGTGGGTTCTCTTGTCAGAACATTTGAGTGAAAACATTAGTCACTGCTTTGAATATGTTTTTTTGTTGTTTAAAGGCATTACATTCTTAGCAAATGATAATACTGAGCATTATGATAAGTTTAAAGCCCTAACAATATAGCAATTGTTTACCAGAATGACCTCTGCTGAATGTTTCCCTTTAGCCATTACCAAATCAAGCATTATCATGTCAGTATTGTCATTGTCTAGCTAGATTTTTTTTCAATTTGCTATGTACTAATTCACATATGCTTGTATATCTGAGTGCAACCAGATATAGCATAAGAAGAGAAGGGTCTATATTAAATGCTCGAAGAGGCATTCCATCAAATGCCTCTTTATCGACACGTAATCACCAATCTCACTAAAATGCAAATGTTCAAAACAGTGATTTCTTTCCCTGGGAAAGAAATCACTCACACTAAAAACACATACACATCACTTCAAACATAAAGTGGGAGGCTTTGCCCCCCACACCCCCCTAATAAATATACCAACTCAACTACAATGGGGTAAAGGGCAATGTCATGGCTCAGGTCAAGCAATTTTTTTCCCTAGGGGAAAAAAATCTCTGACCTGAGCCTTTGCTGTTCTGTGATTTTGGTCTATATGTGTCGGCGAAACAGCATTCACTGTATTGCCATTTCACTGATATAATATAGACGAAAAGAGAAGACCTTTTTGTTGTTGTTTTTTTTTTTTTTTTTTTTGTTAATTAAAATAACATATCTCCTTTTGTATGTTTTGAGTGATTTAGGTCTCCTGTGTCAGAAGACTAAAAGTAAAGGAGCAATTGAGACAATGCGTTTTAGACACTACTAAGAATGCACAGCGTTTCAAGTGTAAAACTTCCTGGTTGCATGCAGTAGGTAAAAAAATTAGAAGAAACAGAATACATTTGTTTAGATCTACACATTACTGTGTGCATTCCTTATACATGTGCACCTATTTGTTGTAACCAGTTGTTCTTACTACTTCTAATAGCAAAGACTGAAATTAAAGATATTCATCATACTGATCAATGCTGTAGTAGCCTAAGCTATATGGGTTATATCCTGCCAAGGATATAACCAGTCGGCCAGTTTCCAAAACTTTAGGGCACCTTCTATGCACCCAAACCATTGGGCAGTTCCAGGTGAGCTGTGTAAAAAGACAAGTTTGGGCACCAAGCCCTTCACACCTTTCCTGCTGCCAAAGAGAGTGCTCCTTTGTGGCCTTTCAAGGATCAATGGTCTACTTGTACAGTTCCATTGCTGGGCACATAAGTTCCGTTTGGAGAAAAACCTTCCACAATTATTATGTTTAAATTTACTTTCCTGGTTAGGAAAATTGTTTCTATCAATGAGTTTTTGTTTTAATGGAGTGTTATGAGACTTAACTATACTTTTAAATGGGAGCTCACTTTTTCCATGTCAGTTTAAAAGTTGTTAAAAACATTTTAAAACCATTTTTTTCTCTGGAAAAAAAAAATGTGCTTATTTTATGTTTTGGGACTGACAACATGTATTAAATTGCTTTTTACTGCGTTTTAACTGAGAAAAAATATATATTTTGGGGGACTTTGAACTTTTACCAGCTTGAGCTGCTTAGTTTCCCTGGAAAAGAGTCACCATTTTTGGCTTGACCATGTAACAAACTACCAGTACCAAGAATGGTCCTCCTTCCAGCCAGAAGAAGAAAAAGTTAAACAGACAGCCTTTGCCACCGCAGCAGGCTAGAAATTTGCCTCAGCCACAGGCGGGTGACTGTGCTGTGGCCAAAGCTGGTTCCTCAGACCACTCATCCCCCATCTGTCTGGTGTGGCACCTAGAGCCATTATGGTCCAGGAGTTAGCCACATCCTGTGGAGCTATTGGGGTCCCCTTCAGTGGGCAAGGGAGAGACACTCATCTGTCCTGGAAGAAGGGGAGGGAAGTCTTTCCAGTTTAATCAGAATGTCATCCGTGTAGAGGCTGCTGCTGACATTAACAAACCTCTTGGCCCAATTTCCTTTCAAAAATAAATAGAAAACTAAACACGTGCCTTCTGCTGCTCAAATTGCCATGGACAGTAGTAGTTTATTTGGTCTGGCTTGGAGTCTATTTCTGTCTATTGATCGTTCTTATAAAGCTATTTCTAGTAAAAGAAAATGGGATTCCTCTTTTCACAAAGAGGTTCAGGATTCTGAATCTGGACAGCAAATTGAAAGGACAGATGCAGGGTTTTCTCTTCAGATTTCTGACTCAGACTGAGAGAGGAGCACTGTACCGAATTTCCCTGTGAGGAATTTGCTTTCTCTGACACTACTTCCAGGATGTGCCATCATTTTTAGTGGGAGGACACTGGTTTCTCAGTCCTCAGAAAATACTGTGAGCTGTTATAAATGGAATTTCCAGACTTTTCCCCATCCGTCCTCTGCTGTCAGTATTGCAGGATGTGTGTCACTTTCTGCAATATCCCTGATAATTAGCTTCCTGCCACTAAAACAAAGCAGATATATTCTATAAGGGCCCTCAGTTTTTCAAGTCTTTATACACATACCAAACCTGACCCAGCAGGAACAGAGTTAGTTAATTCTGCTGCTGCTGCTGAACATTAAGTTAATTCCAATCCTTCCCTTCCCTGAAAGGGTGGTAGAATAATTGTTAAGTATGTGAAAAAGTGTATGTTTCTGCAACTTTGATTTTCAGAATTTTCAATTGTCAGACGCATATGCTAAAATTTATTCTGACTAATTGTGAAGGTATAAAGATTGCTTTGAGTGCATTTCTTTCTTGTGAGGAAAAATCTGCTTTGAATGGTTTAGTTTCATTCATTTCATAAGGCACAATTCATTGTTTAAAGTGTGTTTATGATTCTGTAGATACTTCTTCCAGGGTTATGGCCACTAGTACTATATTGAGGAGGTTTACCTGGCAGCATTATAAGAACCTCCAAGAAGGTGTTACAAAATGAGATTTTAAATTCTCCTTTGTTTTTGACCTCCTGCTGCAGAGGTTATCAAAAATGTTATGAGATGGGTAAACAGATTCAAAGAATCTCTGAATGTGTTGTTGTCCTACCTTGCCTTCATTCTTACTAAATTGGGGTTCATATTCGATCCTCAGGTCTGACTCGGCCTTGTATACAAGCTCGAGGTCTTCCACTAGCTAGTGGCTAAACCCTATCACATTATGCACTAGGAGATCACCCCAGATTTTGTTTGCCGCTAAACAAGATCAGGTGCTCTTCCTACTGACGCTGGCTAAGTAGACTTTTTCTTACTGCATATTTGTGGAAAATTGTTTGTTTCTTTTTGAATATTTCTGCGAATAACTTGTTGTATTACTTGCTTGTTGTTTCCGCATACTTCTGTGGCTATTCTGTTGTTGGCCGTCATTTTTTCTGTTAGGCCTTTTCTCCCTATCCTGGCTTCACTTTAAATAGCCCATTTTAGTTAGAGGGCTGTATTTTACCTTTATATTATATTTTAAGCTCAGTTTGTTTAATTTAGATAGCTGCCTTTCCTTTAGCCCATTTAAGTTAGAGGGCTTTCCCCCCTTTTTTTTCCCCCTCTGGGCATAGTCCGTTTAAGTTAGAGGGCTATGCCATCCTTTTCTCTTTCTCGTTAACTATTGTTCTTGTTTAAAAAATATAAAAAATAAATAATAATATATACTATATATCTTCTAATTGTTAGCTGCTGTTGTTGTTGTTACAATGTCTTCCAGTGATTCAAAACCCTCAGGGTTTAAAAAATGTGAGGAATGTGGACAAAAAAATGTCCCTTACTGATAGGCATACTATTTGTATGTACTGAGGCATACTATTTGTATGTACTGTTTAGGAGTGGTCCATCTCCAGGAGTCCTGCTCAGTCTGCCACTCTTTCTGTCACAAGGCTGTTTTGGAGAGAAAGAATAAGTTGATCCTTAGAGGTCTGTTGAAAACTCCCTTCTCTGAAGCATTACAAGAAGGTCCAGGTTATTCTTAATCTGAACAGTCTCCTTCATCAAAATCAGAGAAGTTAGGAAAGACATCTTTTTCTTCCAGTGCTCCGTCGGAGCCCTCTAAAAAGATTTCCATTGTTTCCCCTCCAGATCCAAAGGCTGTCAGATCGAAGAGGCCTACTACTTCAGCTCCATCAGTTTTGGTGCCAGTGGAGTTTCATTTGCGGAGCCAGTCCCATCTTGGAACTGATATCCTCTATTCTCAGGTCACCTTTACTCCAGCCCTCCAACTCTCCTGCCCCCTTGACTCGGTCTTCCAGGAGCCTGTCTTACAATGACATGGATTGAGTGGTGCAGAGGCTGTTTAGGACACCGAGGCTCGCAAAGTTGTTATCGGATCTGACTGAATCCTCCCCTTCAGCATCGATTTCTCCTCCGATCCAACCTCGGAGATGGACTGTCTGGAGCTGATATTAGTGGAACCAAGACCTATTACAGGATCTTCAGATCCAAACATCGCTCAGATGTCCTCAGCTCCATCAGAACTCAAGGAGTCTAAGAGCTGATGCTCTCCAGTCGGGTCCGAGGAGGGGAGTCAGATCGGACAGTTGTCAGATCCGAACTTGCCTCTTGGGGCATTGGCTCTGGTGAGCTTGGCTCCTATCTCAGCCTTGGAGGCATTTCTCTTGGTCACAGGTATTCCCTCCTGTTCTTCAGAGCTGGGGGTTTCCTCAGATCAGGGGCAGAGGGCTTTTGAGGTGATGAGGGGAGTGCTGACTCCACAGACAGCTCCACTCTCATCTCTGGACATTCTTCCCCCAAAGGCACTGGTGTCTGCCTCTATACCCTTCCAGCCACAGGGACACAGAGATCCTAGGCCTCAGGATGCCCCACAAGGTGCCCCCCACTCTTCTAAAACCTCTCCTGAGTACCGCTTGGAAGAGGTCCCTTGGAAGAGGTTATGCAAGAGGAAGGATTTTGACTCTCCAGAGGAGTCCTTCATTTCAGATACCTACCTCGATGAAGCCAAAGGGTCCCCACAGTCACCTCCTAATGATGTCTCATTTGGAGACATCTTAGAAATACTTAAACAGAGAGGTGGCTGAAAGTCCAACCCTTCAGCAGAATAGTTTGTGTACCTGAAGGCTTTTAGATCTCACCCTTCCTCCACTTGGGTGTCTCTGTCTTTTGACGAACTTATGGAATTAGTTTCTCGAAAGACATGGGAGTCTCCAGATTCAGTAGAACCTGTTCCTTGGGGATCAAATAAGTTCATCACCTCACCATCAGACAAAAATTTCTTAACTAAGGGGGTTCCAGTAGATGCTATGGTGGTGTTGGCAGCCACCAAGAAAGAACTCTCAGAAACATCGTCTTCTGTCTATCCACTGAACAATGAGTCTCGCACAATGGACAGATATGGAAAGAGCATTTTTTCTTCAGCGACGTTTACTCTTAGATCACTGAATTACATGATTCACTTTACTAGACTACAGAGAGATCTCCTGAAGGAGCTAGGAGATGCCCTCCAAGGTTCAGTAGCTGAAGGGGTGTCAGAGAAAGTTTCCTCACAGCACTCTACCTTACATTCAGTGGTCAACTCCTTCATGAGACTAATTTCTTATGCAGAGGATGGAGTGAGCAGAGCAGAGGGTTCAGGAATTTCTCTAAGGAGACATTCTTGGATGCGCTTATGTGACTTTGTGGAGCCCTTTAAATTTTCCTTTGTGAGTGCCCCATTCGATGGTTTGTCTCTGTTTGGGCCCAAGGTCAATTACACACTAATCAGGTTTGAACAAGAAAGAAAGACTCTCTCTGCCATAAGAGTCCATTTTTCCCTACCTACCAGACCTTATCTCAAAGGTCAAAGAGGAAATGGGAAAATGTGGTTTCAAAACTCCCAGACAGCTTTCTAGGATACACATGGTGATTCTTCCCCCAGGGACAGAAGGAGAAGTGGAAATGGAAGATGCTGACCACATGTCAGAGTACATCCACAGAATCAAAGCAACAGGGAATCCTTCTTTAGTAAGCCCTTTCAGCACTCCCGAAGGGAGGCCCACCTGTCCATCTCTGGAGGCAGTCGGGGGTCACTTATCTTTGTACCCAAAAGCCTAGCTAACAATAACAAAAGACAAGTGGGTAGAAAGCATCATATCCAGAGGCTACTTCATGCCCTTTTCCTTCCCCATCCCAAACACAAAAAAAAAGTTCCACCCAGTCAAAGGGAATGGGCAACTCTAGAAATTCAAAAGTTGCTAGACAAAAGAGTCATCCAAATAGGATCCAGAACTTACTCAAGATTCTTTTTAGTTCCAAAGAAAACAGGGGACCGGAGATCAATTCTGGATCTCGGCAATCTAAACAAATCTGTAACAAAGTCCAAGTTCTGGATAGTAACACTGCAGTCAATTCTCCCTTTTTGGGACAAGACAATTGGATGTGCTTGATAGACCTCCAGGATGCGTACTACCACATAAAAATGGACAGGTGATCCAGGAGACACCTGCGCTTTTGGCTGGGAGCCAGCCACTACCAGTTTCGAGCTCTGCCTTTTGGCATCACTACAGCCCCAGAGTATTCACACGTGTATGGCAGTAGTTGCAGCTCACTTGAGATGCCTAGGATTCCTAGTTTTACCATACTTAGATAACTGGCTCCTAACCACCACCACCGAGCATCTACTAACAAAACCGAGAGACACCACCTTGCAGCTCTGCTGTCACCTAGGAATCACAATAAACTACAAGAAATCTGCCTTACTGCCGTCTCAGCATATTTTTATAGGAGCAGAATTAAATACAACAAAGATGATGGCCAAACTTCCTCCAGAAAGGGTGCAAGTTCTACAACATCAGGTCTTAAATCTTCTTTTCAAGAAAAAAGCGCAAGCAAAGACAGTCCTAAAAGTCTTGGAGACCATGGCAGCAGCAATAACCTTGATCCCATTAGCACATCTGCACATGAGAATTCTCCAGTGGCTACTGTCCACTCAGTGGTAGATTTAAGAGCTGCCCATGTCCCACAGAATATTGATAATGGTATCTTGCAAAAAAGACCTTCATTGATGGTTTTACTGAACTCATGTGACACTAGGTCGACCCATTGTACTTCCACAACCACTTAGCACAGTGACCACAGACGCATTTCAGATAGGGTGGGGGGGCATTATCTGGGAAAGACAGTCCAAAGCACTTGGAATGATCACGAGGCCCATTTGCATGTCAATGTCCTAGAGATGAGAGCGGTAGTTTTAGCGTTGCAAGAATTTCAGGACTCTCTTCCCCTGGGAACTATTGCAATAGAGACAGACAACATGTCAGTTGGATGGTACATAAACAAACAAGGAGGAACCAGATCTTACCCCCTTTGTTGGGAGACCCTGAGAGTATGGCACTGGGCAACCTCCTCCCAATGCTTTCTGATAGCAGTGCATATCCTGGGAAATCCAACGTGATAGCAGACAGACTCAGCAGAGCAATTCCTATGCCTCACAAGTGGTCCTAAAACAGGAAGTAGCGGAAAAGATTTTCTGCAAATGGGGCCAGCCTTGCTGCAACCTTTTTTGCGACATCCATGAATACTAAATGCAGCAGCTACTTTGCCCTGAACCCTCCTCCAGGGGAGTCACCAAGGGATGCACTTGTATATAATTGGCCCTTGGGTCTGCTCTACGCTTTTCCTCCCTTTCTGTTGATACCCAAAGTTCTTCAGACAGGCAATTACTTGGGAAGGGACTTGATACTCATCACCCCATGCTGGCCTCATCAAATCTGGCTCCCCTTCCTGTCGCCTCATCTCCGGGAGGAACCTTGTATTCTGGACCCAGTTCCAGACCTTTTGACTCATGCTTCAGGAATGCTCCATTCCTGTCTTCAGACTCTCAAGTTGACAGCTTGGCTGCTCCGATTCCAACCATAGCCAGGCTCCCTAACATTTTTTCATTATTAAAACACATCCTAATTTCTTCTCATAAGGCTTCAATAAGAAAGATATATAGAAGCAAATGGAAAAGATTCTGTTTATGGGCTTCTCATAATCATATTGACCAATTTTCTTCCCATTAGGTTCCATTCTAGAGTTCTTGGCAAAACTATTCAATGAAGGCGCAGCCACAGCTACTATTAAAGTTCAGCTAGCAGCAATATCCAAATTCCATTTAGGTGAATCAGGCCATAATATTATGTCTCACAGACTATGCAAAGCCTTTCTTAGAGGTACTTTTTTATTAAAACTACCCATTAAAGACCCTCCAGCACCATGAGACTTGAATTTTGTCATCCCATTTAATTTTTTCCCCGTTTGAGCCAGCATCATCCTGCGAACTCAAATTTTTGACTTGGAAAACTATTCTGTTGATAGCAATTACTTCTGTTAGAAGGGTGTTGGAGCTGCAAGCCTTGTCAATAAAACCCCACTACATGCTTTTCCACAGAGACAGAGTCGCCTTATGAACAAACCCTTCCTTTTTATCCAAAATATGTTCAGAATCTAATCTGAACCAATCCATCGAGCTACCAGTATTTTTTCCTGATTACGGGAATATGGCGGAATACATGTTGCACCAACTGAATGTGCATAGACAATTACACTTCTGCTTACAGAGAACAAAAGACTTTAGAAAATCTGACCAGCTATTTGCAGTTTTGCCCAGAGTTAGTTGCACTTGGATAGCCTCGGCTGCATTATGCTGAACAACTAGCCTGGAGGTGTGGATACCCTTAATGAATATGGACACACCTCCGCCTTTGGTGTTCCGGTCCAGGTTACATGGCCGAAAAGTGTGGTATGAGTTATAGCCTGGTAGTGCAGGGGTGCCCTCTGGAGCCTTGAACCAGGTCTCAGTCACTGCACAGATATCGATGTTCTCCATATTAAGGAGAGCCTTGAGTGAGTGCATTTTGAGATTTAGACTTCTAGCATTGAGTAGCAACACCCTCAGTTTTTGCTTGCCTGTTCCTGTTACAGTGGTGAATTTGTCATTTGAACCTTGCCTAAAAAAGGCACTATAGGGGCGGCAAGAACCTTAGCCAGTATCTGGAATCCCAGGGGTGACAGGTGCAGGCCATCTCTGGCAAAGCATCATGGTCTGTCGACCATGTCATCCCAAGCAGACAGATACTGGATCCCTTTAGAATGGCACCAGAAGCTTAGCCAATTGTTGAAGTCAATCATTTTGTCCTTGTACTGTGGCATCATTCTGGGTGATAGCAGTATGCTACTCAGGGCTAGGGTCATACCTGCCTGGGCTACAAGATTGGAGAGCTCTTCCATGTCTCTTTTCATGTAGTCCAGGGAGGTACATCTCAGGTCATTCACACCAACATGGACAATGACAGAGTCATATATGTACTTGTTGTGGAGTGACCTGAGTGCGTGGGTTATGTGGCGGATCCTGGCACCCGACAGGCAGCTGACAGCAATCTTCTTCTTGTTTAGCCTGGTGAATGGGACATCAGTGTGCCTGACTATAGAGTCAGCTATGACTAGTGTGTTGGGTACGATGTTTTGCCTTATTGGCTGTGGTTGAATGGCACACTGAGTCTGCAGGTTATGTGTCATTTGGGTTGTGTTGGGGGGGTAGAGGTTGCTTGCATTTCTGCTTTGGAGGTCTCTGTTGCTTGAGCAGATTATTATTGAGAGCCTCCGCAAATGTTTTTGTGTTTCTATGTGTGGATTTTGGTGGTGTAGATTTAGTGAGACTATGTGATGAGTGTGGTCTGGTGCAAGTGTTTACATTCTCCTCTTGACTGTCAAGTTCAGTCTTGATTGGAGAGAGCTCTACCTCCAGATTGGCTATATAAATGCATCTCTCACAGGTTGTAGTGTTGGGTGGTAGGAGGAGAGGGTTGTCTATGTACATGAGGCAATTTCTACATTGCCCCAAGATGCCCAGATTCATCAGATAGACAGGTGAGAACACTGGGAGCTGACCCTTGGACATGCCTGAATAAAAAAATATTTTCCTCTAGATAAGTGAGGAAAGTGAGTACAAGAGCTGTTTTTCTCTAAGCAAGTGAGGAAAGTAAGTACCAAAACAGTTTTCCTCTAGGTAATGAGGAAGGTTGAATGCTGTAGTAATTAGTAGATTATTTAGTGCTTACAAGTTCTGAACAAGTGCTGATCATGAATAAGCAAATTCAAGTGCTAAAACTAAGAATCTGTATCTGGACTAAACTAGTTACAGGAAAGGAGGGAAGCAAGTGCAAATGTGGGCTTTTAAATCAGAAAGTTGAGAGAGATGGAAAAACTGCCCAAACGACCAGTAACTACAATTTCTGGTCCAGAATCACTCCTTATGCGGTAGATAGGTTACCTAGTGCTTACCACTCCCACTGATAAGCTAGAAGGCTTCCCTCCAACACAGAAAGCTTGTGGGGGGACACAAAAACTTATGCACAGTCCTGGAAACAGCAAATCTGAATCTGGACTACACTAGTTACAGGAAAGGTATATATATATATATATATATATATATATATATATATATATATATATATATATATATATATATATATACAGAAAAGTAGCTAAAACAGCAGTAAAAACAAATCAAATGCAGTGCAAGCTAGCACACTTGAGTATGTAGCAATGTTAGACCAAACAGTTTAAAAATGTAATTAAATTAAAAATGACTAAAAAGAAGTGCAGAAGGAGTCTATTAGGTAGAATGAGATAAAGAGATGGGACTGGGGGGAGTGTCCCAGATCAAATCTACAGTGGGGGCAGGCAACTGCAAAAGCCTCCGACACAGAAATAGGGAGGGTGGGTATGGGAAAACCAACACCTTCAGCAGAGATCTGAAAAACTATACAGTGAAGCAAAAATAACAGTGCACAACTCTGAAGTAAGCCAGCAATGATGTAAAATTAGTCTAACAACAATTACCAGTGCACAACTCTGAAGTGCCAGAAAAATATACCTGGCTCTGTATATCTCCAGATAGTTTGAAGAGCACTCTGTCAGGACACAGGAAGGCTCCAGCAGTGATATGCAGACTTTTTTACTAAGAGGGTCTAATTTTATGCAAGTAATCCTTGAGATATTCAGATAACACACAGGATGTTGTTGTTGGGTCTTTCGGCTTTTCCCGGTTAGGGGTCGCTACAGTGGAACTTCGGTCCGCTAATGATTGGCAGTAGATTTTTACGTAATGAGTTGCCGGCTCTGACGCACAACCTTCAATGAAGGTACCCCCATTCACGCATGTCTCCACGCAGAAGACGCTCTAGCTGAGAATCAAACAAGACAACGTCTTACTGTGAGGCCACAACGCTACGACAGTATCACCACAGCAGATAACACACAGGATGTAAAAGCAGTTATACCAACTTAAGACACAGAGAAATAGGGGGAGGGGGGAAAACACCTTCAGCAGAGATCTGAAAAACTATACAGTGAAGCAAAAATAACAGTGCACAACTCTGAAGTCAGCCAGCAATGATGTAACATTACTCAAACAACAATTACCAATACACAACTCTGAAGTGCCAGAAAAATATAGTCAGCTCTGTATATCTCCAGATAGTTTGAAAAGCACTCTGTAAGGACATGGGAAGGCTCCAGCAATGATATGCAGACTTTTTACTAAGAGGATCTAATTTTATGCAAGTAATCCTTGAGATGGTCAGATAATACACAGGATGTAAAACCAGTTATACCAACTTAAGACACAGAGAAATAGGGGGAGAGGGGTAAAACACCTTCAGCAGAGATCTGAAAATCTATACAGTGAAGCAAAAATAACAGTGCACAACTCTGAAGTAAGCCAGCAATGATGTAAAATTAGTCTAACAACAATTACCAGTACACAACTCTGAAGTGCCAAAAAAATATACTCAGCTCTGTATATCTCCAGATAGTTTGAAAAGCACTCTGTTAGGACACAGGAAGGCTCCAGCAATGATATGCAGACTTTTTTACTAAGAGGGTCTAATTTTATGCAAGTAATCCTTGAGATAGTCAGATACACACACGATGTAAAACCAGTTATACCAACTTAAGGCACAGAGAAATAGGGGGATGGGGGAAAACACCTTTAGCAGAGATCTGAAAAACTATACAGTGAAGCAAAAATAACAGTGCACAACTCTGAAGTCAGACAGCAATGATATAAAATTAGTCAAACAGCGATTACATGTACACAACTCTGAAGTGCCAGAAAAATATACTCAGCTCTGAATATCTCCAGATAGTTTGAAGAGCACTCTGTCAGGACACATGGAGGCTCCAGCAATGATATGTACTGACTTTGACCAGACTTTACTATCCCAGACGAAACACAATACTTATTCACTTTCTCTAAATACAGCATTACACACAGCAGTCACTTTATACTCAGTTCACTGCCACTATAATACCAAAGCCCCGACATGGAAGGACATTATCCACAGATGTGTTACTTCCGGTCACAAATCATCCCTCGCCTTGTTTCAATAAACTGTATTTATTCAAATCCTGCAATATTTTATCAGTATAACCCTTTCACGAACAGTTCCTTTACATTACTATAGTGTCACAGGCCTCTTCACAAATACCAGTCCTGTTATGTCCATTTATTTTCAGGCACCTTTACATGCTTCAACAAAGCATGGGACTATGTACTTGCGACCTGTAGCTACCCTTCACCCAGCCTGCAAATGCGTCTACAAAACTGTTGCTCACTAACTTATTTTTTTAGTTGCTGCAGACAATCAACTGTAGTGTCCGACTTTCTGATTACACCAAATATAGATTCATAGATTAGTAGTAAGCTAACTGCCCTTGCAAGCCTAGCCAATTATCCCTTGTGCGACTCAAACCCTGCACCTTGTGCTTGTAAGGCAAACACCTTAACCATTAGGCCACCCTCCCAACCTGTTTGTACACACTGTCGCATACATAAATCAACCTACTTATTGGATTGTTTGCCAATCCTTACATCTTGTAATGAGTGTAATACACAAACAGCCATTGGCTTTACAATGGCCATGCTTGCATTTCATCAAGAGAAACACTTCCAGACTACACCACAAACCTTAACTGACATTTTGAATAATACCATTTAGCCTCTGAACCTGCATCTACAAACACTTTTCAGTCTTCGAAATCCAAAGCATTACTTTTGAAGGATAAGCACCATTACCTTTCTGCCAACTCATATCACTGTCCTGTTGTGTTTTCCAATTGTTGGTGTCACTGGGCTGCATATTGACCATGTGGCATCACAAGTTCCTTCTCCCACATGACTTCACAAGTTCCTTCTCTCACGTGACTTCACAAGTTCCTTCTCCCACGTGACTTCACAAGTTCCTTCTCGGTCAGTTGTACCTCAAGCTCAACATCTCGCAGTCATTCCACCTTGCACATTACATCCTGAATTGTGGTTACACATAAGTAGAGCCAAATATTTTAGCCAAACAATCATTAAAAATCAATTGTAGTAAGTCGGCGCTCAATTCCTTACAATTGTTAGCACATTTGCTACTTATTGTATGCATCCAGCTAATGGCTTACATTACAGTGATAACCTAAAGGTCCTGTGTGGAGAATACCTTATACCACTGCGACGTTAAAACAGTGTAACCACACAGTTGGACTCAACTAGGCGAATAAGACTGTGTTATAAAAAGATAATACCCCTTACCTTCATCCCATCTTGGCTCCACAACCTACTCCTTCAAGTGTCAGAGTTGTAGTCATTCTTTCCAGGACGTGACTAAAAGTGTTCCAAGCTCGTCCACTACATCAGAGTTGATTTGCATCAGTCATCCATTTTGAAGAAGTGGAAAAGCTCGCTACTGTCCGGTTCAGTCTCCTCAAGCTGTCACTCATACCTGGTCATAAAAAGGTTAAGTGCACTCTTTCACAAAATTATCAGTACTCATCTTTTAATTATGCACCATTCCATGCAGACCAATACTTACCCACTCAGTAGGCATCCACACAAGCTGGCTTTTGGTTAGAATGTGCAAATGTTATGAAACAACGTTGCACCATTGTGACAAGCCTCTGTACCACTTCACGGTAGCCAGTGTCACAGAGGTCCACTCACACCACAGCACTACTTGCAGCTGCAGCCATAGCCACAGTCATCTCAAAACTCTCAGAACACACCTGCAGGTAATCAGCCTTCCACAATCACCAGCTGGAGTCAAGCACCATACTCCGACTATTCATTACCATTACAGAAATACTTGCAAGTCCACACATCTACTTACTGCTTCAACATTCACACAACACCCAACAATATTGTCACTACACACTAAGGTTATCCTCCATCACTGGATGTTACATTGAACACAAGCTAAATTGAACATTGCATTACCAGGAATTATGGATTCCTCATTTGGCTGTAGCAATACATTTAACAGGACACCGGTGCACTACTGTGCATTTACAATTGCAATCGGGCTTGTATTGCATTCTACAGGCATGGAAACGCATCACTGTCTGTTGCTTATATGCAAGCGCTGTATCCAAACCAGTTCCCACACACAATAGCTACCTCTTTGTCTGTGTTCCACAAGTTAAACTGTCAGGATTAACCCGCAAACACCCACTCATGATTTTTCCATGAACAAATTACATATATTTGTGGCCATGCCATAATGCAACTCTTTTGCCTTAACGTTAAACTGATTCCAGTAGCCCCATTGGCAATTTCACTTAAGCCCCAATCTTAATCTAATGCCATACAAAATTCTCATCTCTGTATTTGTTCAAGTGAGAAAAGAGACATCAAAAAACCTAAAAAAACAACTATCATGCAATCCTTTAGGACACTCAATATCCAGGTTCTCAGCAGTATACATGACAAGCCCCTGTACTCACATTAAGACTATACTGAGATTTCCCAATAACTATGATCTGTACATCTCACTCCAAGGTTAGCAGTACCTGTTACTACTCTCCCTGGGCCATTCTTTCTCCTTTCCTTTTTGCCTCCCAATCCTCATTTCTGCACATCTACTTTGCAGACTTTACAAATTTGCAAATAAAATTACATTTCATAGTGTCGACATACTGTGCGTTGCCATTGAATAAACTGCCTGTGTTACACTACAAACATAAGGTACTTGTACTTGATTAGTAAGTGGATGGCAAAGTGACAACAGGTTGTTAGCTACTAGGTGTCAGACTGTAAAGCAGAATGTTCTCAGGTATACAGCATCCACACACTTGCAGAACACCAGTAGAGTACCAGCAATCCAGTCACATACTGTGGTAGTTTAAACACAACATTCATGAAAAGCTAGCATAGTAGCTGTTGTCCTGCTAATGGACACATTTGTCATAAGCTGCAGTAACCCATATGAAGCTCGCTCGACCTACACATCCACTACTGTCAAGTCTGTAAATTTACATGCATAGGATGAAACCTACACCTTGTAATACAGTCTAACTGCAGCTTCCTTTCCATACCTATTTGTACAACCAATACCAGCACCAGCCCAAGGTTGGCTACCTCAAAAAGCCATGTGCAAGAGCATTCCCAACCCTCACACCAGCACCCTCCACAACACCCCACCACTGTCGGGTAGCAGACCCTTCTGCAACCACTGCAGCTCTCCATTACTTGGCTATTTCTCACCAGTTACCATACAAGTTCAAAGTACCTCTGTGTATACTGCTCTCATTTACTTAGGTAAAAGGTTGCATACATTGAAATAAAATCTCTAAACAAGTACGGTCTTGCACATGACAGACTGAGTGTGCATTACATTTACATGCGCAAAGTCATTCTTTGAAACGGTCTGCAAACCAGTCATCCACCATGCATCTGACAGTAGCAGATTGTACCTGTGCACTGTTCACTGAACTTGTGCTCCTGTTGCACCTTTTTTGGCCCAACCATACATGTATTACTTCTGACACCTTCCTGATTGCATTACATCATCTATTCCAATAGATATTCCTGCTTAAACTGGTTTGGGATCCACACTATACTACTCCGGTGGTGGACATGGCTGAAATGTAGGAATTGTGGTGAGCGGTGGTCTTCCTAAAGCAGTGAGGGATATCACAAATTGTGACTCAATCATGGCAATCAGACTGCAGTGTAATGATATGGCAGTATTCATAATGTCAGACTATGCCCCACATCAGGGTTGTGATAGTGAGGAAAACTGTGCATTCAGACAGCTGTTGCAGGACCTACTGGAGAAAGGGGTCTACTTCACAATGTCGAAAGCCGACAACATCAAAGCTGATATTGTCAGCAGCACAACATCGAAAGTGCAGAATATCGTGCAGGTAAACGGAAATCTCCATATGGGGAGATTTCCATTTACCTCAATGTAGTGCATTCTCAGAGTTGGAATATTTAAGTGGGGGGTATGGAGGGCACGGGGGGGCTTGCCCCCCTGCCTACGCTAGTTAGTTTTTATTTTTTTAACGTTAATTGATGTTTTACTACATTGATCACTAGATGCCGACCTTTAGTGATTCGATGTAGTAAAATTTCGATAACGTGATATAGATGCGGAGAAAGCAGCAGAACATGACTTGGTCTATAATGGATGACTTAAATGCCAATATCAGGACACACTGAACAGGATTTGACCACTGCCTGAGTACACATGGGTGGGTCAACAGGAAGGAGAAGCCATTCTATACTTCTGTATGCCAAATGCCTTGACAGCAGCCAAGTCTTGGTTTACAAACTCAGCTAGACTTATTCCTAGTATGGAGGAGGCACTAGGGTAGAATTCATGACTGCAAACTCATCCCCAAGTAAAACAGCAGGCCCACAGCATAAGATATAACCATCAGCTGCAAGCAGTGGTCACAGACAAGGTAGATGACCTGGAAGTTGAATGGACAGAACGTACATCATTTCAAATAATTACTCAGATATATAACACCCCAAGAAGAGAAAGGAATTAGGTGATTGGGACAATGGCAGTGTCTAAAAAGCCGCATGTATTACGAGTACAGAAAGTATATATTGGCAAGTGTGGTATGTTATGGTACATAATGAAAGCTGGTGTTTCAATGCACAACACAAATTCGTAACACCAGTGCAGGAACAAGTGGCAGATACAAGACACTGACTAGGCTAGGAAGGACTACTGTTTGTGTAACCAAGAAGTCAATAAAGATGCTGCAGTAGGAAAGAATAGGGCAGCAGTGCCACTACCAGCTTCTGCACAGTATTTACAACTTCTGCGAAGTATTTCCCTAAGGACCCCAAATAACCTAGATCTGGCTGCCAGACATAGAGAAAGATACAGTACTGAAGTCAGTGGACAAGAGGAAAGGTGACACCCACAACTGCGGGCATTACAGCGGCATCAAATTCCGACCACATTGCATGCCACTACTGGAGAGGGTGATTGTGCGATGGGAGATTAACAATTCTTATTCAGATAAGGATGAAGCATGACTGGCACAATGTTTGCAGTGATACACATACTTGAGACAAAGCTGGAGAGTAGGACAGACTCCAAAAGGGCATTCTTTAACTTTCAGAAATGCTTATGACAGTGTCGCAAGCAACAACTGTTCACACTGGTCATGGACAATAGCGATCAGGTTGCAGGGGACAGATGAACCAAGCAGCTGTAAACAGACAATATGGCAGTACGGGCAGACTTAGCCTGAACTTCAGAAAAGGACAGCATAATGGCCTACAGATTTCTAGGCACATCGGCAGAAACCATGCACTGTTTCAATGGAGGTAATGGAAGGAAATTGGGTGGAATATGAATTTGTGAATACAGACAGAAGGTAATATGGTGCAACAGGTAAACTGCATCAAGTATCTGGTAGGGGAGGTTCAGGAGAAGGGTCTTTTGAAGACGTCAAAGCTAGAATTAGAGGAGGCCACAGCCAACTCTCATACATTACCAGGTGTAGGCGATGACAGAAGAATGCCAAAGAATGTGAACATTAAGGTGTACAACACAGCAGTGCAACCTGTACTACTGTATGGTGCGGACCCCTGGGCAGTATAGGCCAAACAGGTGAATAAGGTACAGGTGATGAAAATGAACTGATTGACAAAGGTGCTAGGGTGCACACTGTCACAGGACAAGGATTGAGGACATAACAGCAGAACCCAAAGTAGCACCAATTACAGAAAATATCAAAGACATCACCTCAGAGTGGTTTGGGCACCTGTGTAGAAAAGCAGACAATATGGTACACAAGATTTGGCAGAGACAAGTATATGGTAAGACATTTTGTCAAAGATCTGTGACTGTCACACATGGGTGTTCACAAAAGCAAGAGTGATTTAAATCAATTAAATCAAATTAAATCCATTAAATCATGGAGTCGGTGGCAGCAAACATGCTACCCTTACAGCATGTAGAACATAAGGAAAAAAGGGGGCTGTTGATGAAGCACCAGTTGTTACAATGTGTTTTATATTTTTATATTTTAAACATTCTTTGATTAAACAAGGAGACAAACAGCAGCAGCCATGAAAACTAAACATCCCCAGGTACAAACTTTTCATTATGAAATGCCACTGCAATTAGCCTTCATTCACCAATACCAGTCAGTTAGCATAATCGCCAAATACTTACTCCATCCACATCATGCAGCAAACTCGGACATGTATAATAAAAAAGTTGTGTAGATTTCTACATCACATATGCAGTCCTTTGCTAACTGCAAGCACAGTTCTGGTTGCCATTAAATGTAGAATTTACACTTGCTAGATTACAAAAAAAAAAAACAACGAGTACTATTGCAATACAGAATTGTGGCAAACTGACAACAGCTTCATAGCTACTACACCTCCTACAACGGAGGAGATGAGGACTGATGCATCAACCCCCTTTACAATAACAGTACAGTATCAGCAATCCATCTACATACTGCGTGAGCTAAAATCCACATCCTTCATGAAAAACAACTGTAGTACCTGCTCTACAGACTGATTGTTCATAAGCAGCAATAGACTTTACCATCTCGCAGTGCTAATGGCTTTTGGATAAATCCACAGGGTACTCCACCTTTGCAGAACAACAAATTAGTAAAAATAAACTAGTTTCCTGACAATGCCACCAAACTAGGAATGGTTTCTAAATATTACATGTATTTCAGAAACTAAGCACAAGATAATGATTTGTCTTACCATACATTGTCTAATGGATGGGAAAGATACAATTTACTCAATTCACTGTTCTAACATTTAAATGTACTAACCACAGCAATGCCAGCTCCATTGAGCCATTGTCAGTCTAGTAAATACACATCTGCTGACTATGATAAGAGCAACAGCAGTTATGCATCTCTATTGAAATTAATGATAGACAGTTAAAACCAAATAGGTGGTGCAACCTATACATAACTTACAAGACACATCACCAACAGCCAGCATGCAAAATACGTAACATACACAGTATCTTTCAAAGACCCAGACACAGCAGAAAGGGCAGTATCATTTTCTGTACATACTATACGAAAAAACTCAGCACCTGGTTAAGGAGCAGAGCAATATATTGATTCGGTTTAGTCAGTGAAAAACATTAGCAGCAATAAAACTAATCACAGCACTAACTCAGCACCTGAGTTGCCAAACATCCCCTTGAGCTTTTCCAGCATTACGGTTGTATGTTTTTACCACTTCGCAGGCAGAAAATGAAGTTAGTGTGATAATGTTATATAGCTGCATATTGACATCTCTGTAGCTGTTAAATATATATTCATACACGTCCCATACACTAATTGATGGCATGTCCGAACCCCAATGAAATGGGTGACGTTACATGCAACAGTTGCCATTGTCCATGCTTTCGATACCCGCACTACCAATAACTTCACATGACTATCATTTGACATCAACTACCATTAACAGGTACATTCAACATGACAGTAACCAATTGTGACATCCTTGGACATAGGGACATATACTGCTTTAACTCAGCAATGTTACCAGTTCACGTGTGTAGCTGATAACACCCAGACTGCACTGATTCAAAATGTGCATTTGCAGACCACAATATAACACCTTACACCTTGCTGGTACATGCAATTACAATAGTATGTGGTACATGTAATTCACATGTACAACATACCAGTAACTCTTTGCAGAGCACATAACACATACCTGTATTACCGCAGTTACTGCTAATAGTATGGTTTATAAGTAATTCAACTGCATTGACTCAACATGTCCACATGCTTTGAGAATACACAAGTTACTCAAAGATTGTGAATGGTCCACTCTTCTCCAACCACCAGAAACCCATACATGTCATGCACCATGGTATTACAAGTCCAGAAGAGGGCAATACATATGAAGACACTATATTCCTTCTTACTGCAATAGTCACAATTAACTCCTTACCCCATCTATCAGAAATAATAAAAAAACAAAATAAACAAGGGCCATTACATCTGCCCTTTGTACACTCAATTACTAAATTCTTGACTATCATGTGATTATTCTTGCTACTATCAACAGCCACAGGCACTCTCCCTCATTTGCTCCCTTGTCTATGCTCAGCCATGTTGACAACTTTAACAATACAGTCAAGTCCACTCCCTGGTGCCACTTTAGTAATCTAATTTTTTATCATCAATGCGGTTTTCTTTGCGATGCAAGTAAAACATGTGCAATGTCATCTGGCAGAGCCTAAAATGACTGCAACAGTCCATTAGTGCTCATCTATAATGAATGGAATTCTCTACTACCAACAAGTACTTAATCTTACAGTGGAAAAACAATTGTTATCTGAACTGACCTATTAGCAGTATACCTTCATTCCCTGCACTCAAAACTACACATCTACTCGGAGAAATACTAAGACATGGTACTCAACCAGTCGACAAATGCTATTCCATTAGCCTGGCTTGGAATTACTTTTCCCAAATCTTGAAATGTGTCTTGCAATCACTGCACTCTTCTCTGGACACTCACACTTTGTGATGTTCTTCAGATGGGCTGGTATGGACATGGGGTTAATTTCTAACTTCCCTCATTTGGCTCTTATCACTTCCATCATCAAGTCATAGATGCAGTCAAACTTTCTCTTCTCAAATATTGGTTTAGCAACCTATTCCTGCTTTGCCTTTGTGTACACAACTTTGAATCTAGGTTCACCTATTGCTGCTGACTTGCTGGTCGGGAATTTGACCACAGCCTGTTCAAGCTGAAGGTTTTCATTATGATCCATGATGGCAAGTATGACATGAGCTTTCATCCCTGTATAACTGAATTGCTCAAACTTGGGGCAGTACTTGCATAGCAATGCATGGAAGACCTCAGTGTTGCCAGTGTGACAGAACTTGATTATTTGCTTCAAATCCTTTAGAAATACTCTGTTTGTAACTATCCTCTTCAGGGCACTGTGACACGCATCATCTTCTTCAAGCCACTTCTTTTCATCGCCTTCTATGACTGGCATCTCATGTCCACAGCAAGACACCTTCTTTGCCCCACTCCAACTGTGTGTGTCTGTCACATGGTACAACAATGACAGCCATTTCTCTTCCAGAAGTACTCCATCCCCATCGCATGTTTCTGCACACCACCACAGATGATTAGAAATGCTATGGCACCACCGTAATAAGTCACGTTTACCCTGCCTTTTTCCCCACTTCATTAAACTTTTGGACATATGCCATACATGAAACTGATGTTCAACGTCTGGGAATTCCTTGTGCATTATAAACCAATCCCACAATGTCGATCTGTTACCACCAGGCTGATTTTCATATTCTTACCCTTCAAGTTATTCATGCACCTCTTAAATGCTTTCTACTCCAGTGCCACAGACGTCACTCCCATGGAAACCTGCTCTACTGCAAAATCGATGATGTATCCTGAATCCAGATTCATCATGCTATAGCAACAGTACTTTGCAGAATATCCAGGACTATCGTAGCGACCGTCTCCAGCTAACCTTATCTCTTTCCCATCTTCATTTGCCAGTAACCAATTTTGATGCTGTGTCCACGTATGCTGTAAAACAGGGAACAAATATTGTCGTTGAATAGTGTAGAAGGTAGTCTCACTGATAAATTCGACTCGAAGATATACACAGAATCTTGCAATGTGGGCATATGTACTGCCACTAAACAGAACAGAGGACGCAAGGAGTAAGTCGTCCGCCGGCATTAGTCTCAACATTGGTTGACTTTGCCACTCCAGCACTTGATGATCACTGATGCAGAATACCTTCACATACACACAGGAACCTATCTTTGATTTTTTTTCAACTTCCACGGCAGGTGTTTTGCACTGGGGGCAGGTCAACTTCAACAGCAGTGAATCCAGGCAAGGCTCAAACACAATGTACTTTGGCTCACATCATCCTTTCATCTTCATCCACGTCTTCTGCTGTGTCTTCCATGTCAGAGGTAGATAAGGTGTCTGAGGGGTATCACCAGTCAGGATCTATTTCATTGTCATAATTTCCACACCTTGATATAAAGGAGTCACTTTGCATGCTTGTCAGCAGGCTTTCTGGAGTACACTTAATCGGCGTGCTGCAAGCTGTTACTTGAAGAGACACAGATGCACTGGAGTTGACTCGAGCAGCGTCAGTCCAACTGATGAATACAGGTACTCAGATGTGTGCTGCTTGTGGCTACTTCAGTGCAAATGGGAACTTCCTCTGAATCTGGCTGTCTTGTTTCTGTTTGCACCACCTTTAACCGCTTGCAGTAAGTGTGGTCTGTCCATTTTGACACCACCTCAGGAAACTGCACTGCTGCATCTATCATCTTCCCAGGCAGAGTTCTAACTTCTGATAACTTTGCTTGTATACCTATGCTGCAACCTTTTCTCTGAATCTTGGTTTGGCAAGCCACAGTTTTTTGAGTAAACTTCGGAATTTCCATAGTGTATATCTCAATGGTTTCCGCTTCCTCATACAATTCAGGACCAGGTACCTGTAAGTACAACATTGTCATTACTTATGAGGCTGTGATTCATGTCTACAAAGAACTTCGACATCTACAGCACATGGTGCTGGACATTAGTCTCACTTGTGGAAATCCACACAGGCTTTCTTCCATCCAGACTATCCCCCAAATGGTAAACAGTAAGGTACAGTGATCATCCATCAACACACTTCCTTATACCAGATTTACAGACTGTTCACGTCGGTGTTCTTACATAAACCATTGCGTCCTCTTCAATCAGTATATCGATTATGACCCCACTAAACCCCTTCTCCTCATAATTTTTTAATTCATCTCCTAACTATGGATGGAACAGTTGCCCCCCAGTAATTTTGTGTTGGTTACATGCAGGATAACCCAGTCAACAGTCTCTGCAGTATAGCACATCTATCCCAAAAATTACAGCATGTCTATCCCTAAATTGACATTCTCCAGTACTATACCCAATATGGGCTAATATTTTGCAAAATAAACCCCATACATAATTCAGTTACTGAACCACAACAAGGTTGTTAACTTTGCTGTTAACTTTACAGATGTTACACTCTGTACACTACTCAATCTATAATTACTGTATGACGTGACATTTTTGACACTTATGACATCCGGTACTTCACCACTGTGAAATTCACACCCTCTACAGGACTGAGTTTTTTGCATGGATTACTCATTGCTTACCTGGACATGTTCCACGGACATATCACAATCTCCGCTTGGTTCTGTAAACACACTTGCTTCTGCTCCCCCTGCCAATGATTCTGCTGCTTCACTGAATGCTGTGATTTTTTTTCTTCCTTTGCTGTTGATGGCTAGAAGTCTGAGAGACAGAAATCAATGTTAAGTCAAGATGCACTATTTACATCAAATGTCTAAAGATGAAGTACTGACTGCTTGATAATGTACACTGAATTGCAGTACATAGACTTACCTAACGCTGTGCACAAGCTTCAGCATCGACAATTTCGGGCAAGGTTGTTAGTGGTGTGTTCAGAAGTTCTTCTATAAGCTGTAGAATAAAGGTCAAACTATTAAGAAATGTTCCTTAGTTGTCTGCATACCTAATTCATACCATTTATGGTCACTCAATGTTATATCAACATTAAGTGTCCACTTTCCCTTGTCTGTCATGTACCTATAGTTTGGTCAAGATATGTCTACATCCATGCATGCAGTCTAAGTGTTTTGCTGAATTGAACCACATCTAAAACTGCAAATGTCAGGCTGTATCTCCAATCAATCATGAGCGGTGTATTCCTCACAGACATCCAATTTTGTCATGCTTAACACACATCATGCACAGACCATCTACTTACATTGCTCTGCTGTTTTCGCTGTAGATGCTGTAGTCTTGATGTCCTTTGATTTTTGGTGGTGAATGAGAAAATTGTAGGCACTGCTTCTTTAATTAGTTGCCGAATCGGTCGCTGTGGCTTTATTTCTGCAGGAAGAAGCTCGTACATATAGTTGTGTTCAAACTGGCTATCCTCAAAGTGTTTTGAGCACAGGAAATGTCACGGCTTTGGCCAGCTCACCTCTTCTTTGACAAATTTACTGACATTGCCAACGTCTGTACCACAATTTATCACCCATTGGGCACACATTTTAATATCATGTGGAAATCGATGGAATGATGCACCTGGTGGCAGACTATCATGGCAAATGCGACACCCATAAGCAAAACACTGAGGCATAGTGGCAGTCACCTAAGGAGAGAGGAAAGAAATACTGTGTCAAATTACAACTACCACTCACATACTGACAAGGCACATTTTGTAAGTTAGCGACATAACAGTGACAATAAGAAAACCTACTACAGCAGCACAAACTTTTCATGCTACAGAATATCAGACAAATCATGCACAATTACAATCTCACTCGTTACTGATGCAGCTGTTGGATTTTTGAGTGTCAACCACCTACATTGCCCTATCCAACATCACGATATGGAATGTCAAGGACTCCATACACAGGTTCCCCTGTCACTTTGCCCTGTCAACACTGCCAGTTTGCCATGCAGAACATTGCAGCATGCAATAATTTCATTACCCTTGTCATCTAACAGGAGTTAGAGTACAAGAACCTGCTTTATTAAACATTAAGCCAAGTAACCCAGAAATGGCAGCCATAATCCAACCAATACTTTCACCATCCAGTTTCTTCTTGTACTGGAAATGCAAATTGCAATGGTAATCTTGCTTTCCGGTTTGATCATTTCATTTGTGAACTTCACCTACTGTTATTCAATTCTATCATGGTATACGAGCTAATTTTTTGCCAGGTACAGTCATGCAACCACATGAAGTATATAGAGAACTTTAACATTTAGGCTGAAACCACACTGTTTCTGGTGAATAAACCAATGTGTGTGGAATATAAACGTCAGTTGCACCACTGCAGTTCAAACCAAGTGTTACACTTTTAAAAAATACAAAGATTGCCTCATGCTGCATCTCCTGCAGTTAACCATAAAGCAGATTAAAAATGAGAAAACACAAAAATACAAACACTGTTTTGAATTGTTGATCAGTGAAGTAGACTTTTGCATGAAAATTAAGGATCATTGACTGTAGTCGCCGATAAGAAAGACTTCCCTCTGCACAATTTGATGGATCAGCCAAGGCCATTAAATTTCAGACTTTACGAGTAGAAACAGATTTTTCATTGCAACTGTGCTCCCCCTTTTTGACGTGCAATTTTCATATATGACAGAAGTGTGGCGCAATTTGGACCCCATGATGGCCTACACTCCAAAGCTTAAAGACATTGCCTTCTGCTTTACGTAAAATGAACACATGTACATCTGTACTTTACTTCCCTACAAACAAACATTACACTACCTCAGTTAATGACTGTCAATACGTTACATCTAGTACTACAAAACCCAATGGTCAGCTATTACACAAGGACAGAAACATTGCATAGCGAGTAAATGATTCATCTCTCTTTATTTATCATTATCAAATTCAAACTTGGGAAGTACAACATCATAAGATAAACTGAATACATTCAGTTATAAATTGATAGACGTATCAAATAGACCATGTTTGCAAAACAGAATGTCAAAGGACATCTCATTACTCTGCAAACACCCAGAGTCCCTCAAATGGCTGAAAACCGACATATTCATCCTATGTGTCTTTGGTGGGAAAGGCTGCACGAATACGCGCAACAATGCAAGCTGGTAGGACCATGCGATTGCCAAAACTGAGTTGACGATTGTTACAGACCCACAGTACATATGCTCAGTAGGCCAACAGACGGTATTGCCTGAAACAGAAAAAAAAATCCTTATTACAACTAAGGCTGCTTTAAAGATGCGCAATTCATGTTTTGATACCAGCAGTCTTGAGCAACCCTACATGCCAGAAATACATGATGAAAACCAGAGTGGCCAGCCAGTACACATCTGCTATTTATTCAACATCCAAACTAAGTTTGCCACGATCAAAGGCCACTAACTTATATAGACATGGCTGTCCACTAGCTAACTAATTCCTTCTACCTTCACATTAGTAGCATGCATGGCTACCGAGTCACCCTAGCCCTTACATTAGCAGTGATGTCAATCGCCTAGGTAGTTGTGTACCTGTTTGACCACTCTGTGTCTTGGAATCCTCTGTGAATTGTCTGTCATCTAAACAGCATTTGTAGGATGTGCCTTAATAGGCAAGCCAATGAGAATTCAGGATGTGTTGTGATGCACTGATTAGACAGTGGCAAGTTTAGTTCTCTCCACTTGTCAGTAGCATGTGATGATGACACACAGCAGAGGCACTCACGTTCAGTTGTCATCATACTGCAATGGTAGCATATGCACCAACACATATCAGACAGATTGCATGCATCCACCTCTGTTGCTTGCTGTTCCATGGTCCTCTCTGCGCTCACACAACAGCGTTTCCTCCTTTGCTCTCCAGGACGATAAGTTGGCTCGAATTGATATCCTTGTCTTGACCTCTTTTGTCCTTCTGATGCCATGACAGCCAGTCAGTAGATTCTGAGAGAGAATTAACACCCAAAGAGAGTTATTAAGAGCCGCCATCCACAGATGGTCCCACCTGTACTTCTCATGCTGTACTGTACTGATAAAGGCTTTCTTACATGTGATATTAGGTTTCTATTAATACTAGCAAAATGAAAATGTACAGAATCGGTACATGCCAAAAAATAGGTGAGGGGTGGCTAGCGGAACACGGCATTCTGCAATTACAATACAGCAGCACTAATGGTTCATGTAAAGGCCATTCTGACAGTTAACATTAAACAATGGCTTGTCATCAAGATGCACTGACACACACCCTTGCTTGCATTCACAGAAATAAGAACAAACATTTTCACCAATGAGCCCTTGAGTCTGGTTTTGCAGGGTATGCACAAGCATAAAAAATGATACATCTCCCCAAACAACCCTTCTGAGTAGTCTGTCCCTCTATGCGCAAACACTACCAAATGTGATACCTATAAATTTTACCCAAGGTTCCCTTAATTCTCCATGTATGCACAATCATTCAAAAACAACCTCTCCAGTACTCTTGTCAATCCATGGTAAGCACCAAATTACATTTAAATAAATGATTTTCCCAAACATTCCAGTCTGTGCTTTGGCCAGGTATGCATAACCACAAAAAGTAAACATTTTTACCAATGACCCCTATTTTAGTTTGTCTGTGTAAGAGGAATTAAAAAGGAAACCTTTTCTGCAAAGACCTCCTTCAGTCTGGTTTCTCCACGTATACACAAGCATCACAAATTAAAGTTTACCTAACAATCCTCAGTAGTCTGTCTGTGAATGCACAAGCACTACCAAATGACATCAAAATGAATCATTTCTCCAAGGTTCCCATAGTTACCTTGGTCCATGTATGCACAATCACAAAAATAAGACACCACTTCAGTACTCCAGTCAATGCATAGTAAGCAGAACATTACCTCTAAATAAATTACCATCAAGAATGCCTAGCATTTTCACAAGCACAAAAAAGTAAACATTTTTTCAAATGTACTTTGGCCATGTCTGCACAAGCACAAACATTACTCATTTTTTACAATGACCCCTTCATCACTGTGTATGCAGAATATACATAATGGAACATTTTCTGCCAGGAGCCATTCAGTCCAGTGTTTACATGTATGGACAAGCACCAAGGTTGAACATCTGTCCAGTAGACGCATGGACACAGACAGATGCAAGCATGGACACAGACAGACAGACAGACAGACACAGACACGCATGCAGACACAGACAGACATGCATGCAGACACGCACACAGACACAGACAGACACGCATGCACACACAGACAGGAGCACGGACTCAGACAGATGCATGCACACAGACAGACACATGCACACAGACACATGGACACAGACAGAAGTACACAGACAGACAGCACATGCACACAGACAGACAGACACATGGGCACAGACAGATGCATAGACACAGACGCATGGACACAGAGACAGACGCACACAGACAGAGTCAGATGCATGCACAGACAGATGCATGCACAGACACACGCACACAGACAGATGCACAGACGCACAGGCACAGACATACAGATGCACAGACACCGACAGACAGACACACGCGCACAGACAGATGCACGTAGATGCACATGCAGACAGACACGCACACAGACAGACAGACACGCACGCAGACAGACAAATGCACAGATGTACAGATGCACGCATGCACAGATGCACACATGCACAGAAGCACGTGCAGACAGACGCACAGACAGACGCATGCACAGACGCATGCAGACAGACACACGCATGGACACAGACAGACACACGCACAGACACAGACAGATGCATGCATGGAGACAGACAGACAGAAACACAGACAGAGACACAGACAGAAACAGACAGACACACAGAGACAGAGACACAGACAGACACAGAGACAGACAGACAGACACAGACAGGCACAGATATGCATGCAGACACAGACAGACACTCACGCAGACATGCACACAGACACAGACAGAGACACACAGACAGACACAGACACAGGCAGACAGACATGCACACAGAGACAGACAGACATGCACAGAGACAGACAGGCATGGACACAGACAGATGCACAGACACATACAGACACACACAGACACAGACAGACAGATGCACACAGACAGATGCACAGACACAGACTGATGCACGCACACAGACAGGCACACAGACACAGATGCACAAACACATACAGATACACGCACACAGACAGAGACAGACGCATGCACAAATGCATACATGCACAAACAGATGCACCCACGCAGATGCACGCACACAGAGACAGACACATGCACAAATGCATACATGCACAAACAGATGCACACACACAGATGCACGCAGATGCATGCATGCACAGACACATGCACACAGATGCATGCACGCATGCACAGACGCACACAGACAGATGCACGAACAGACGCACGCATGCACAGAAACATGCAGGCAGAGACACACACACAGACAGATGCACAGACACAGACAGACACACACAGACAAAAAGACAGCAACAGACAGACACAGACAGAGACACAGACAGACACACACACAGGCAGAGACAGACACAGACAGACATGCACGCAGATACAGACACGCACACAGACAGACACGCACACAGACACAGACACACACACAGACAGAGAAAGACAGACATGCACACAGACAGAAACAGACAGACACATACACACACAGATGCACGCACACAGACAGATGCATGCCCACAGACAGACGCATTGCACGGACACACGAACACAGTCAGACAGACACATGGACACAAACAGATGCACGGATGCACACAGACAGACACACGGACATACACAGACAGGTGCCGACAGACAGACAGATGCATGGACATAGACAGACAGATGCATGGACACAGGCAGACGCATGGACACAGATAGATGCACGCACACAGACAGACAGATGCACGCACACAGACAGATGCACGCACGCACACAGACAGAGACAGACACATACACGCAGCGACAGATGCATGCACACAGACAGAGACAGACACATGAACACAGACAGACGCATGCACAGACAGATGCACACATGCACATGCACAAGCACCATAACTGACATTACCCCTAACAACCCTCTCAGTAGTCTGTCCATGTATGTACAAGCAGTACCAACTGACAAAACCCATAAATTTCCCCCAAGGTTCCATAAAGTGCTTTTCCATCTATGCAGAATGACAGAAATAAAGCATGAAGCATGCGCACAATGTCTTCAGTATGTCTGCATCCTAAGCACCAAAGGACATCTCAATGAATCACTTCACCCCCTAGGTTCCTTGGCATACTGTGACCATCTATGCATCACTGTTTTCACAATGATTGCTTCATTACTCTGCCTATGTAAGCACAAGTAAGAAAAGTAAACCGACTCCAATGATCCATTCAGTCCGGCTTGTCCATGCATGCACAAGCACCAAAACGAAACATTTACTTTAACAACCCTGTCAGTAGTCTGCCCATGTACACACAAGCACTAACAAATGACATCAAAATGAACAATTTCCCACAAGGTTGCCTTCATTACTTTGTCTGTGTATGCACAAGCACAGAAAGAAACAGAAGCATTGATTGGTCTGTTTTAGCACATTATAGAATTCTGCTTATATTCAGAACAATTTAAAAGCACATGATTTAATTAGTAGCACCAGCACATGCTTTCATTACCTTGAAATCCCGGTAACATTACTTAGTAGATTGTCCCTTGCTTGCATACACACACACACACACACACACACACACACACACACACACACACACACACACACACACACACACACACACACACACACACACACACACACACACACACACACACACACACACCCCTTGCTTGCATATGCACAAACACACACATACACACACACACACACACACACACACACACACACACACACACACACACACACACACCTGGCCCTTGATTGCATATACACACACACACACACACACACACACAATCAGCCACTGCTTGCATATTCACACACACACACACACACACACACACACGCACACACACACTCAGCCACTGCTTGCATATTCACACACACTCACACTAACTTACACACACACACACACACACACACACACACACACACACACACACACACACACACACACACACACACACACACACACACACACCTGGCCCTTGCTTGCATATGCACACACACACACACACACACACACACACACACACACACACACACACACACACACACACACACACATACACTTGCCCCTTGCCTAATGTAATTTAGCATCTTAAAGTACTAGAACAATTAAAGACATATAGAAAAACATTTTAAATAGGAATGTGTTTGCATATACAAGTCGATTAAAAATGCACAAATCTTAAATAAAAAAAATTATAACATAAAATTAAAAGGCCATCTATTTTAAACTATTTAAATATGTGATAAAATTCAAATGCATTATTCAAACTGTAGCAGCCTTCCTCTTTAGTACACTATTAATTACTACTTAAGTACCTAGCTCTCTCACCAGCAGACCCTACACTGAATAAACAACAGTGTCGTTGATACTAGGAGCAGCTGAGACATTTATCTAGTGACAATTTCATCTATGTTTGTACATTTCATCAGCCATTTTTAACACATAATGACATAAAGCTTGCTTTTAAACTGTTATGTTATTAGCACTACAAGTTTTACTAAGAACACTGAGGTAACAGTTGTTGGTAGTAGGTACTTGCAGTTATTCTGTTGATATGTCGGCAGGGTGAGGATAAAAAAATCATTAAAAAAGAAATTACCAAAAAAGTTAATACTATTAACAACTGTGGCAAACCTCTTGCTACTTATATTGCACATGAAGCACTGCAGCTCTTCAGTCCTATCTGTACACCACAAAGAAAACATCAGAATTTATTTATATACTGACATTCAGAAATGCTGGTACAGAAATGAATACCATAACTGCACTACAAATTGAGTGCCATCTGCCAACTGTGTTATCTAACACTATGCACCTGGGGTGGCTGCTAAGTTTGCCCCAACCTAGGGAAAGCAGATTATGTGTGAGGAAAATTATTATTCAGTATACACCAGGCAGAAGAGAGGCAAATTAATCAAGCCAATCAGGGGATTTTGAGAGGCAAATATGAAGATCAACCTAAATAAAAATGCATCAGAAACTAACTAGCAAACTTCGCCACTTGTTTTGCTGTGTTTTTGCTTTGTTGTGCTTCTGCCTGAGATGGCAAAGCATAATCAGACAAATGCAACAGACGTGGGTAAACAGGAATGTTCTGTACACCTACAGGTGACTACTTAACAATAATCCATGACTAGGTGTAGGTAAAGCTGAACTTACCCATGGCTGGCCTGGTCTGATCATGAGACCAAAGTCTGGATGATCAAACAAAGCCAGCCATGAATAAATCTAGCATTATCCTCTCGGAAGAGTGGAAGTAGTGGGTTATTGCTTTTATACAATGGTATTCATTAATAAAGCAGTTTCTTTCCTTTTATAAATCATGTAATTGTATAAAGAAACATTACTGTTCTCTATCTTTTTTAATTTCTTCAAATCTTTTGGGTTTCTACTACCATGATGGGAATGGACCCCATTCCTAAGTCAAGCTATAATTAGAGTTCATGAAATTAGTATTGTTTCAATCTTTGATGTTAGCCAGAGGTGCTCTTCATAGCACTTACAATGTGCCCAGTAATGACTCCTTCTGCAAGTCATCATATCTAAGGATGATTGTAAATTGTTTTCTATAAGACCCATTGTTCCTACTACTACTGGAACTGTCTGGGTATCCTTCTTCCATGTTGCCCTCATTTCTGCCTGCAAATCCTGGTATTTTATGACTTTATGTCTCTTTGTACGTAAGACAATGTAGTCACTGGGTGCAGCAATTTCAGTGATCAGTGCTACTTTTGTCTTATTTTCATGAACTACTATATCTGGTTTTCTCACATCTGTTTTTGAACTGTTGAAAATGGGCGATCCCATGTGATATAAACTTCATAATTTTCTGTAATGTGTTATGGCTCATGTTTCCAGTGTTTTTCAGCCACTTCAATACCATAATGTTTGCATAATCCTGAATGTAACAGTCTTGCCACATTATTATGCCTTTCGATATACAGTCCATCTGCCATTAGTATATTGCAACCAGCAACAAGATGTATGACTGTTTGCAACTCTGTTTTACAAAACCTACTTTTGCCTGTTTCTCCCGCATGTTCAATGGACTTTGTAATCCAGCATATATGTAGTTCACTATCATGGGCTGCCAATATTAACCTTTCATCTTTTGGTTTAAATTCACCTTTCCTTAACCATTCTTTTGTTTAATCCTGATCAGCATGAGGATGTTCCATGAGTTTTCTATACTTATAACTATATTTATGCATTTTCCACATTTCTTGCCTTCTCATTTGATCCTTCACCTTATATTCTTTCTTGTTTTGTGGCACATTCAGTTACTGCCTAATTTTTATCTACTTCTGGTTTGATTTCCATTCCTGCTTGACACTAATATACTTCTGCTAAACTAAGCAGGGAAGTCATCTTAGACTTATTCTCCTCATGTTTCAAAACTTTCACTATGTTTGGGTATTGTGAGGTCAGCAGATATGTATGTAGTCCCATGACTGCACTCTATACATGTAATCAATTTCAAGGAGGCCCACACCTCCTTCAGAACAGGGAAGATATAATCTTGGTATGGACTGATTTTTATAAATCATTTGAGCATGAAGCGTCCTTCTTGTTTCCTGCCCAACCTATCCAAAACCTTTAGGGACTAGTTACTCACTCCAAAACTGTAAGTTAGGACGGGGAGAAGAAATTGGTTTATAGTTTGGACTTTGTTCGTAGATGTCAGGACTGTTTTCAGTATTAAGTCTTCTAAAATATTCCTTATTACGATTTATTCACATTTGTTCATGTTTTATTGTTAATCCTTCATCAATTCCCAAATATTTATACACTCACTCTTGCTCAAGTTCTTTTATATCACATTCTTGTCCAAAACTGATGTTTTCTTGGTGCTGCGACTTTCCTGTTTTAAAGGTTGCTTTTGCACATTTATCAAGACCACATGACATTCTTATATCATCTGAAAAAGTTTTGACCATTAGCAGTTGTGCTTTCAGTTCCTAATCTGATGAACTATACAGTTTCAAATCATCTACAGAAAGAAGATGAGTATTCTTTACACTTTGTTGTTTTCTGGGAGCCAAATTTTAGCCATGACCTAATGTGTTAAGCAGACAGCTTAATGGGTAAAGTGCAAGACAAAAGAGCAGTGGTGATAAGAGTGTCACCCTGGAATATTCCCCTTTCAATTTTTATCCCTGGAATAATAATTTGACCTTTATCATGGTTTAACTGCAAAGTGATTTTCTACTGTTTCGTGGTTGCTGTAACGTATTTGATCAGTGTACGGTGTATGTTATATATTTTTAAGCACTCTTTTATCCATGAATGAGGGATACTGTCAAATGCTTTTTTTGTAGTCTATCCATGCCATACTTAGATTCTTCCCCTTTTTACACTTCTCCATTATGACATTATTTAACAACAAATGATCCTTTGTTTCATATGACTTTCTTTTATTACCATTTTGTTTTATTGCCATGAGTGAGTTTTCTTCTAAATGACTATGACGTCTGTCAGCATCAATTCCAATGTATAGTTTATACATCATCATAAGGCAAGTTATTGGTCTATAGTTTTTAGGATAGCTTGCCGGTTCACTCTTAAGTAGGCACATTGTTTTTCCTGTTGCTAACCAGGATGGCGTCTGTTCAGGGTGCGCATATAAAAAATTCTTACTCGTGGATAACTCTTCATGCAAAGATGTTAATACTTCTAGCAAGACATTAGGCACTGCATCTGGGCCTGGGGTTTTCCAGTTAAGAGCTTTTGTTTCAGTCTCTCTCTGGCCATTACTTCATTCCATTTTATATCCCATATATTTAAACTTATTATTCTTTTTTAGCATCTTTGTTATGTTCCATAGGATCTTCATAGATATTTCTCCAAAATGTATCTATTTCTCCTTTTCTTTTTTTGGTGGTGTTTCAGTTCCTTTTGCCTTATTTCCCAGTTCTCTGTAACTTTTTTGGGTCATCAATAAATTGCTTATTTTGTACTTTTCTTTTATATTTATCTACATATCTTCTAAGTTTTTCTGTCCGTGCTGATATTTTTAGTTTATTATTTGCGATAGTGAATGATAGATCCTGATGTTATAATATTGCATGTTGCTTTTATCACGTCTATCTTTCTGAGTATTTTTGTTGATATGTTCCCTCTTCTATGCTCTTCTAACAGTGACACTTCTTGTCTTAATTGCTTTATAGTTTTCTCTATTCAGTTCTTAGGTTCATAGGTTTATAGCTAGGTACTAGGCTATCTACCCGAGGGCATTTTTAAGCCTAACCAGAGTGTGTCGGCTTTCACTGCCCCATTGATTAATTAACTGAGCCTCTGTCAAGCAGAGCCAATGAAGTGATCCCAGGGGTGTATTTTCTGTTACCCATCCACTCGTTAAGGCTTCTCTTGAAAAGTGTTAGTGAGGGGCTCTGCCTAATGTAGTTAGGAATTTTGTTCCAAAGCATGGGGAGTCTCTGTGACAGGAATCTATCCCTCCAGCATGTTCTATTTATTGTTGTGGTGAGGTTAAGCTCACTAGAGCACGTGGCTTGCAGTGACTTGGATTTCTTTAGGTGGAGCATGTCCATCAATTCTGAGTTGGACATGGCTTTGTAAGTCAGGCAGAGATCACCTCTGAGTAAGCGATATGCCACTGAGTACAGCCGGAGTTTTTTTCAGTCAGGCTGCATAGGACATATGTTTGAGGCCAGTAATCCTCTTGGTGAGGTGTTTTTGTGGTCTTTCCAGCTGTTGGAAGTGTCTTGTGAGGTACATCCCAAATGAGGCATTGTACTCTATGATGGGTCTGATGAGTGACGAGTAGAGGGGCACTATAACCTCTTTATTTCTAGATGTGAACCCCTTAGTAACTAGATGGGCCACATAGAAGGATTTCCTAACTGCTTTGACAATATGATTGTTAAAGGAGAGATTACTATCTACCTGGGTCCCCAGATCTCTTATTACCTCTTCTGTATTAAGGGGGCTGCCGCCTATGTGATAATTTGTGGGTGGTTTGTTTTTCGCAAACGGGATGACTATGCATTTTTTGGCATTTAGCTTGAGGCCATGACTTTGACACCAGGTGTCTGTCTCAGTAAGGCCTTTTTGAAGGATGTCCATGTCAGACGGAGAGTCAATTATGGCTCCCACTTTGCAGTCATCGGCGAACTTGGTTAGCCATAGTCCTCCTGTGTTTGCCTGTACTTCTGAGAAATATATGCCAAACAGTAGGGGGTCCCAGAACCGAGCCTTGTGGGATACCACTTGTGACTGACTTTGAGTCGGACCTGGAGCCCGCTATTCTTACCGTGTGAGTTCTGTCTGTAAGCCAGTTGGCAACCCATCTTGTGACTTAGGGGTTTATATTCAGGCTGGTGAGTTTTTCTATAATACCCGAGTGAGGAATGGTGTCGAACGCCTTGGAGAGATTAAGGTAGGCTGTGTGAATCACTTTTCCCTCGTCTATGGCCTTAGTGACTGTCTCAAAGAAGTCAACCAGGTTTAGTAGGTATGATCTGCCCTTAACAAAGCCGAACTGGGTCAGGTCAAGTGTTTGGAGGTTCCCAATGTCTTTGTTAATGAGTTCCGTGATGATACACTCCATAGCCTTGCAGACCAGGCTAGTCAGGCTTATGGGACGATAGTTACCAGGGTCAGTTGTGGCCCCTACTTTGCGCAGCGGATTAGTCGTTGCTGTGCGCCATTCTATGGGCATGTAGCCTGTGAGAGACTGAGGTTGAACAGTGTGTTTAGGTGGGGAGCTAGTTTGTTCTGTAGTTCATGCAAGACGCAGCCTGGGACACCATCTGGCCCCATTGATGCTGTGTTTTTGGCTTTTGAAATGGTTGTTTTCACCTGTGCTTCTGTGATTTCTGGGACACTACACATTTCTGGTATTATTGTGGGTCCTTTTGAAGGTGAGAGGGAGGTAAAGTTGCACTGATTCTATCTGCCAGGATATTGGCAATATCAGTAGGTTCAGTATATTTTGTGCTATTTTGCACTAGCTCAGAGCATATCTGCGAGTTGCCACTTAGATTCTTGACATAGCTAAAGAAGGCTTTGTGGTTATCTTTCGAATCCTTGGCTATTTTTCTTTTGAAGTTAGCCTTGGATGATTTCATGAGGGACCTTAGTTTCTTACTGTTGCTGATCAGGGATGTCTTTCCTTCTTGGGATTTGCTTTTTTCTGAACTAGTTTCCTCCTTTTGTTGTATAACCTGTTTATGGCAGGAGTCCACCAGACTGGTTTCCTTCTCTTAGGGGAGTGAGTCTTGGTCTTGCTAGGAATGGCATGATCCATGCATCCTTGTAGGTGCTCATAGAGTGCAATTGTAAAGGATTGGGCAGTGTTATCCTTTAGCGTGGGGGCTGTGAAACTTACCACCTCTGCCTTAAGTAAGGTGAAGTTTGCTTTAGAAATGTTTTTCACTGTGGTTTCCTTGGTTGGGGGTGGTGGTGGGTTGTGGACATCCAGGGTGATTAGTTTATGATCTGATCTAACCAGTGATGGGTTGACCTCTGATACGGAACACCTGTCGCCCATGTTGGTGATGACCAGGTCCAATATGTTGTGGCCTCTGGTAGGGGAGTTTACCAGCTGATCCAGGGCATTTGAGATGATAAATTCCAGGAAGCTCTGAGCCTGGGAGTTTGTACTCAAGTAGTTTTCCCGGTTAATGGTAGGGTAATTGAAATCGCCAAATATCAGGGTGTTCGGTAGGACCTTCATGTTTTCCATTGTCTCCAGAAAGGCGGAGTAGTGGTCCTGGGTTATGGAGGGTGATCTGTAGCAGGCCACAATTTGCATTGCAGATTTGCCTGATGTTAGTTGCACATGGATGATCTCAGAGGTATCATGCTGTGCCACTAACCTGGAGGTGTGAGTATCCCTGATGAATATGGATACACCCCCTCCTTTTGTATTTTGATCCATGTTCTGTGGCCGAAATGTGTGATATGAGTTGTAGCCCAGTAGTGCTGGAGTGCTTTCTGGAGCTGTGAACCAGGTTTCAGTTACTGCACAGATGTCAACATTCTCCATACTTAGGAGTGTTTCGAGCGCATGCATTTTGAGATTTAAACTCCTGGTGTTGAGTAGCATAACTCTCATTTTTTTACTTGTGCTGTTTATGGTGGTCGGTTTGAATTTTGAGGCTTGCCTAAAAAGGCACAATGGGGGCAGCAAGAGCCTTGGCCAGTATTCGAAAACTTAGGGGTGACAGATGCAAGCCATCTCTTGAGAAGCAACGCGGCTTGTCGAGCATGTCATCCCAGGCTGACAGACACTGGATCCCCTTTGAATGACACCAGAAGCTTAGCCAATTGTTGAAATTGATCATTTTTTTCTTTATACTGAGGTATCATTCTTGGTGAGGGCAAGATGCTACTCAGGGTCAGGGTCATATCCGCCTCGGCTACAAGATCAGAGAGCTCTTCCATGTCTCTTTTCATGTAGTCCAGGGAGGAACATCTCAGGTCATTCACACCAACATGAACAATGGCAGAGTCATATTTGCACTTGTTCTGGAGTGACCTGAGTGCTTGTGTTATGTGGCAGATTCTGGCTCCCAATAGGCAGCTAACAGTAACCTTCTCCTTGTCCAGCCTAGTGAGTGGGGCGTCAGGGTGCCTGACTATTGAGTCACTGATTACTAGTGTGTTAGGTATGTTATTTCGCCTTACAGGCTGTGATTGTGCGGCACATTGATTTTGTGTTTTATGTGTTGTCTGGTTTGTGACAGGAGGTGCAGGTTTTGTGTTTGTCTGCTTTAGAGCTCTCTGATGCTTTTGCGGGTTTTTATTTAGAGCCTCCGAGTATGATTTCATGTATTTATGTGTATTTTTTGCCAGTGCTGGTTTAGTAGGTCTGTGTGATGCTGGATGTGTGGTGCAAGTGTTAACCTTCTCCTCATGACTGTCTGTTCTAGTCTTGGGTGGAGAGACCTTAGCCTCCAGTTTGGCTGTATAATTGCATCTCTTATATATGTTAGTGTTTTGTGGTAGGAGGAGAGGGCTGTCTGTGTACATGAGGCAGTTGTAACATTGCCTCAGGATACCCCGCTTCACCAGCTGGACTGGAGGGTACACCTGAAGTTGCCCTTTGGTCATGCCTGAATAGTATGGTGAGCTGCTTAGTCGCTTGGTTGGTGAGGGGTGGATAAAGAGCCTTGCCCTGCTGGGCAGTCAAGCGTCGGGGTATATTAGTGCTTGCTATTAGGTCTGAGCAATTGCTGGACTGTAGGATGCTTTTTGAGTGCTTAGGTTGAGAGTTAGACTAGTTTCAAGTGAAATACTAAAGAGGAGACTTAGTGAAAAACTGAAGAGGAGACTAAGTGGAGCCGGGAATAATTTAACTGGTGCACAAAACCGTGCAAATGCGGTTTTTAAACTACTAACTTCTGGGCTGGAACCAGTCCTCCAGGGAAAGGTGGCTGCTCAAAGTTCCCCTCTTTCACAGGTGAACAGAGAAACTTCCCTCTATTCAAGTAAGGTATGGGCAACTCAGAAACTTGTAACACAGCCCTGAATTCAGCACTAGCCTGAAAAATGGACTATACTAGCTTAGAAAGGCGAGAAACAAGACATTTTTTTTAAAGATAAGGCAAAAACAGTAAAAAGTACACTTAAAACAGCTTTAAATGACTACAAGCAACCAGAAAAGGCTATCGCACTTTAGTGTGTAGCTTACAACAGTTAAACTAATTTATTTAAACAAAAAACAACTTTTTAAAAGTGCAGGCAGTCAAATAAGTACAATATGTGAAAATAAAATAAGCTTTTAAATCACAATAAGTGCTGGAAAAATCAGCATTTAGGCGGAAAACAGTTAAGTACAGCAAGAAAATGCAGAAAACTGATACTCAATCACTCCAAAGTCTGCCTTTTAAGCTAGAAGGCCTGTATCAGTTTAAGGCTTTCTAGTGCTTTCCAGTAGGTTAGTTACAGGAAAGATGGGAAACAAGTGCAGATGTGGTCTTTTAAACCAGAAAGTTGAAAGAGATGGACAACTTCCCGAATGATCAATAAACTACAATTCCTGGGCCAAGAACCACTCCTCTTGTGGTAGACAGGCTACCTAGTACTTACCACTCCCACTGATAAGCTAGAAGGCTGCACTCCAACACAAAGACTTGGGGGCTCAGAAGCTTACAAACAGTCCTGGATACAGCAAATCTGTACCTGGACTAGACTAGCTACGGGAAAGGTGGGGATCAAGTGCAAACATGGGCTTTAAAACCAGAAAGTTGAGAGAGATGGAAACAACTGCCCAAACGGCCAATAAACTACAATTTCTGGGCCAGAACCACTCCTCTTGTGGTAGATAGGCTACCTAGTGCTTACCACTCCCACTGATAAGCTAGAAGGCTTTCCTCCAACACAGAAAGGCTTGCGGGACTCAGAAGCTTACCAACAGTCCTGGATACAGCAACTCTGTATCTGGACTAGGCTAGTAACAGGAAAGGTGGGAAACAAGCGCAAGTGTGGCTTTTAAACCAGAAAGTTGAAAGACTTCCATGATGGCATTTGATTTCTCCTCTTCCTTTCCCTTACTATCTTGTGTTCTTGTGGTAAGTCTTTATCTGTTATTAATTTAACTGCGCGGTAATATATCCTATTTATGTCTGCTATATTGTATGAATCTCCATGGGCAGTCATAATTACTGTGTTCATTTGTTTAATCAAACATCTAACTTTTTTCAGTTTTATTGACCATCTGTAGTCTATTTCTTTCATTGATCTTAATATATCTGTCCATTGCTATTAAATCAAACAGCTCTTCTCTTAGATCATTTTCTTCTAAACTGAGGGCACATTCTTTGTTCTCCATTTCCTGTGGGCATTCTGTAGAAAGTTCCAGAACATGTTACTGTGTCACGTTCTCTTTAGTTTCATCTTATGTCATCCATTGCTCTTTCATATGGGAACTCACTAGCCTATCACTTCGCAACATTAACTGCGTCAGAGTTGCTACAGTTTCCTGTTCCTACCCTTGCTGTCCAACTCCAATTGAATGTTTGTACTGGTGTTCTGGTGAAATCTCCAAAGTATTTTCATATGGCAACTGATCATGTGCTTCTTGCTCCATGAGTTTCTCCATAATTTGGGGGTTCATTGCTCTGATTTCTCTATCCTCTTTTGATATTTTCTGAGTTAAATTTTCTACACCCAATCCTTCACTTTGCAGGTAAACCATAACCTCAGTTTCTCTTTCTTTAACTTCTCCATTACTAATCCTCTTTTCTACTTTTCTTCTTTGTTTTCTAATTTTTTTGTGCTGTGACATTTTCCTGTCTAGATGCCTTTGCCTGTATCTCTCTTCAAATGTCTTTAGTGCTACTCTTTTTGTATTGATTAGTTTTGCTTTCTCCTTTGCATAAATATTGCACAATATTAAATCTCTTTTTATTTCTCATGTCCATATTTTTTTTTCAGATGTCTCTTGCTCCCCTTGTTTGTCCTCTCTTTGGAGACTCGTCATTCCATCATGCTGTGATATAACATGTGTTAGACTTTCTACAATAAATCCTTCACTTTGCAAGTATGCCATAACTTCAGCTTCTATTTTTTTTAACTTCTAGTTGACTAATCTTCTGTTCTACATACCTTGCTTGTGATCAATATTTTTATTGTAAAATTTTCCGTATCTTGATGCTTTTGCCTGTATTTCTCTTTGAATTTCTTTCAGGATGCCTTTTTGTGTTGATTAATTTGGCTTTCTCCCTTGCATAAATATTGCAGCATATTAGATCACTCTTTCTTTCCCATGTCCATATTTCTTTTTTATACCTGTCACAAGTCGCTATATTTAGTTCTTTATATTTTTGCACTTCCTCAGTCACTTCTTTTTCCAAACAGCCCAAGGTTTCTTGGTCTATATAGTGTTTTTCATGGATCTATTGTATTAATGAACACAAATTTCCATTTGAAGCTTCTGACAGTTTTTCTTGTGGAAGTATTTTTCTTTCCTCCAATTTCTCTCTTAATCTTTCTGTATGTCTTCTGTCTGGAAATTCTGGGCTTCTTGCATAATAGTAATAATACATAATTTCTTTTGTATCCTCAATAGTCCACTCTGTCATCTGCATGGCTGTTTTCTACCCTAGCCCCATTGTAGGAATGTTTCCATGTCTTGAGAATTCTAAATTGCCATTTTTTTACAGTCATGGCACCAGTGGACCTACGAGGATTGGGCACCTTTTTATCCTGGCTGTTGTGCACTCAGCTTTCTTCCTTTATTTTTTAAAATGCTTCTGTCCATGATATATGCTACATAAAATGCAGTCGATATATCAGTGTCATCTTGCTGAGATTTTGTGAAAAACAGGGTCCATCTCATGAAGGTACTCACCATGACTTGAAGATGAATTTAATTCCAGCAGTACTACTTGCTGATTTGTCATCTGTCCATTGGAAATTATTGTTTCTGTGGCTTCTCCTGTGTAGTGAATGTCTATGTCGTGTACTGCACACACAGTCAGCATGTGCATGCAATGTTTGCACAGTACATTTTACAGAATACAGGTTATGCCACTTTTTATTTGGGACTCTGGAGTGTCCGCTTATGATGGGATTCTTGCAGAATCCTGACATCCCAGAGATGATTTTGTTTTAATGGTTTGCTTTGTGGAGGGTGGAAGTTTGTCTTCCTCCCTAATGATGCTTGACTTTGCTTTCTGTGCTTCGTAGAGTGGAGAAGATGGTGGCTGGCTGTAGTTATTTTTTTCTTATTGTAGCAATGCTAGATTTACAGTGGGAATACATCATGCACATTTTTGAATATTAATGAACTCTAATTGTTCAATCCTTGTTATATACAAGACATGTGTTTTTTTTCCAAGTATTTCTCACCTTTTTAAACAAGTCCACCGTGGATCTTGTAGATGATTCCTTACACTGCAGAGGTGTCTGGCTGATGTATTGCACAAGGACAGCTTTGGGAATCTACTTAATAATTTGCATTACATCGGCAGAGTTTCCTTTGTGTCTATATGGTATAGTAAGAGCTTGTGAATGTGTACACATTTTTTTTTTGTTGATCTGATTTTTTTCTTTTTTTACGTTGTAGAATAATTTAAAAATGCTAGAGCTAGTCAATCTGAAGGATATAGACAGAGGTACTTATTTTTTATAGTTGTTCTTTAGGAATTTGCAGTCTGAAAATCAATCATACCAAGTTTACTTGGGTGTTCATTTCATATTTTTTTCTGATGATTGTCTCATTTTGAAAGTTGTTTTAGAATGGTGTTAATGCTCATTGACATTACTGGCACATTTTAATAGCATTTATCATTTATAACATTTTTTTGTTTAGATTTGATTTTAACTTGATTTTTAGTAAAGACACAGGATTAAGAATGTGTGTAAGTTATTGGAGAATTATATTTCTACAGCTTCTAGATATGAGAGAGTTAATTATGCTGGTTGTAGATCAGTGTGTGTGATATACCTTTAAGAAGCATTCCAGTCAGTGGCCATGTGCATATATGTACTGTGCATGTAAGAGTGCCATTTTGTGTGAGCAGCTAGAGTGAGAGCATGCAAGTATGTAGTAGTCAGTTAGATAGTTCAAGTTCAATGTTCCTGCTATCCATCCTGAGGTGTTTGCATACAATAAATTACTTAAACAAACACCCAAACCTCATCATCTTCTTAATAAGTACAAGATGAGTGACACTGGTGCCTTCTATCTGGGCTCCAACACCAGTGTGGGTGACCACAACATGTCGTGGAATTACTTTGTAGTAACAAGAATGTACATTTTTCTCTTGCCTCCAGTAATGTGCGAGTCATGATGCTAATTTTCAAGATTTATTGCTAGCTTCTTCTCAGTGTCAGTGTGGAGCTTAGCCATGTATAGTAAGGCAATACTGTTTGAGACTGGACACCAGCCAGATGACTGCAAAGAGTTATTTGTGAGTTAGCAAAGATTCTAAAATGAGAGGAACAGAAATATCTTGGTACCAGGATCACTCCTGCAAAAAATCACTCACTGCAGTTTGAGAAGGTTGTAGCAAAAGTAATAAGACTGTCGGATCGCATCACTTAGAGCAGTAAGATTCAAAAACACAGGGACAAAGTCCAAATGACTTGCTGCCAGTGTAAGTGACTTACTCTGGTGCAGGTCTGTCCTGATTCAAAAGACTTGCTGTTGGTATAAGTGACTTACTCCAGTGTAAATCCTATCTATAAAGTAGGATTACACAAAGGGTTAGATTCCAAATGACTTGCTCCCAGTGAGAGTAACTTACCCTGGTGTACTCCAGTATATGACAGCAAGTCTTTTGAAATATGGCAACTTCTGTAAGCATATTTATAAATAGGCCTTACACTAGAGCATGTCTATTACACTGAGAGTAAGTTTCTTGGAATCAGGGCAGGCTTACACTAGAGTAAATCACTTATGCTGAGATCAAGTCTTTTAGAATTTGACCCACAGAGAATTATCCTCACTATCTGTGAAGCACAGTTAAACAATGATATGAGTGGAGTCTGGTGTAAGTTGTACAGAGGATTTTTCTTTATTTGCTGTCCAGTTGGCGAACTAGTCTTAAAGCCTTTTCAGTCACAGCATATTTAGAAACAATTTTAAAAACTCACTCATTCAGCATATTTCAATAGCTAATCCACTTAGAGAAAATCCTTTTAGACATGGAGAAAGCATGTAGATTTGATGCAGACAGTGAGAGCTGTGACATAGAAACCTTAGCCAGTAGGCAATCATGCTGGCTGTTAGGGTTATTAAGCTGTTGAGAAAGCCATGATATCTAAATTAAAGGGTAACATATGATATGTTGGTCCATGTTAGGCTAGCCTAGAGGATTGGGCCACTGTTGAATAGTTACCCCAGCCCCATGGACAAAAATGGGAAAAAGTGGATTGATGTTGATGCTGATGGCATGTGACATTGTGAGTATGTATTCAGTGGAAGGCAGAAGAGATATAAGCAACAGGATGTTACTGTATGTATTCACAGAAATACAAAGAACTGAGACTTGCAAAAGGAAAAACAGATAGGCAGGGTAAAGAATATAAGAATATAAAGTAGAGCTCTGAAGGTATCAGACTGACAAACAATACATAGACATGAAAAGATATTTAGATAGCGGAATATATTGCTTTAAAGTGTTGCCACTGCAAAGATGTTCATGAGGGTACTGGAGAGATGGAAGAATGTTCTAAATATTGGAGGGGTCACTTACTCCTTCGGTCAGTCTAGAAGATAGACCTACATTCTGCTTCCATCAGCAGTTTTACATACCTGTATTTTTATGCAGTTAGTGAGACCCAGTTGTGTAAGTCTGCTTCAATGCTGCTATTTATGTTCCTTTTGAGATTCCCATTTCTCAGTATATGTGCATTTGTGATCATTCTGACATTTAAACACTTTAACTGAAAATGCATTATTTTTAGAGTGGTTTCCCAACCTCTTTTTCTAGATATTCTAACTTACTTTAATACAGATTATTAAAATATACCCTGATCCTCCATTTGATTAATTTCGGTAAGTGAAAAAATGTCTGATAAGTGTAACTACCTGGTTATTGATCAATCAAAAATGAATAAGTATCATTTAGTTGTTTACGCAATTAATTTCAGCCCTTCAGATGGTTTGTCCTTCTGAGTTATAGTTATATGTTTGTGCAGTTCACCATCCTCCTCCACTGGTGGTATTGCATGCAGCTTACATTGCTTTCCCACACATACTTATACTAGCGTGGAACTGGAGAATTTCTGGATTTAGAATCTCCTTTCTCTTTCCTGTATGTCTGGTGGATTCATATATGCAGTATTTATGAAGTGAAGTATGTGCGGGTTTAAACCAGATTATAGTTGCAAATATTTATGCTTTTCTGTACAGCTGAGTATTTGATGGAATCAAAAACCTGCCTTCCTTCCTTCCAATGTTACATTTCTCCACTGGCTCAAGCATTGCACTCCCTTAGATCTCTGCTTGGATGTGACTTCTCAGTATGCTTTTTATTGTTCAGCTTCTTCAGACACTCTAGCTTTTCTCACGATACCTATGTCTGGTTTAATCCACTCTTCTGGTATTCTCCCATACTCTTTCCCCTTTTTCTACCTTCTGCACACTTTCTCTCTTCTTTGTATAAAAAAAATAAGCAAACAAAAAAAAATAAATATGTCACATTGATACAACTATTATGAATTAGCCTAAAGTGGACTTAGCTCCATAACATTCACATGTAAAGTATTAGTCCTTATTTTATTTCAAATTAAAAAACAAAACAGTACCATTTCACAACAGAAAATGTCCGAAGTCTGTAATGCAGTGAATCAAGGGCACCATACAAAACATTAGAACGTGTAGATTTCTGTTACTGTAATGTATTCTGATACTTTAAAATTAAATTATTTGCTTCTTTGATGTATGTAGATATCATATATGGCACTTAGACATAGCATGGCATTCTTCAATCCTTATTGAGCTAATGTGCCAATAAAACTAAATGACATGTTGTTTATATTACTTAGATAGCACACTATGCATTTGCATAGTTATTATATGCAGCTAATATTTCTATCAAGTGATGACAGATTATGTTTTAATACTATTCTGTAGCTTTTCTAGGATAATAAGTAAACTATTTATAAGAAAGAAAAGCTATCTGTTTTAGAAACAACATTTTTATTACTTTTCTTCCAGATAAATTTGTAATCAAGATATATATTTAATACTGTGTTTGATTTAATATGATCATGTACATGTATGTGCGTGATATTGTTGCATGTACTAGAGTTCCTTGTCCTATTGATTTTCCCTGAAAAGGATCACATGTTATATAAAAATGTTTAGTTTGTTAGAGAAATAGAGAAATTATTAAAACTTTCAATAAAATATCATGACATAAGGGTTGTACCACAAGTCATTAGAAATAAATATGAGTTGTTGAAAGTCATAACTATTATTATCATAAATATATAATTTATATATACAATATAATTAGTATGTAAGAAGTGTCCCTAAAGATTTCTTGCTGGATAAGCACTTACCTGTCTTCTTAAGTCACAATAAAGTATCTCCCCTATAAATATTGGTGACCACATACTTAATGGTAGATGGGAAGATACAATTCCATTTAGGTAATATTCCCTTCTGTTTATTTCTACAGGAAATCAGAGTAAGTGGTATTCAATACATAACGCTAGTCATATTTGTCTGTGTTATAGGTGCAAACATATTAAGAACTATTTGATTTTTTATAATAAAGCTATAAATATGCTCCACTTCTAGAGTTTGAAAATTGTGTTTAAGGATGAGATATTTGACAGGCTGCAGAAATCAAACTAACTAGGTTAGTATGGCTTATATTGTAAAATGCAGAAATAAATTAGAGAAAAAATAATTAAATGCTGCTAACTTTTATTCAAATATTGTTTGTTTATTCAGTGGTCCAGGTATTTATTAACCATGGAACATAGGAGTGATCCCAGAGCTCTGTTTGGTAAGATGATTTCCTCAAAGTCTGGCCACATATCAGCTGATAGTGAGGGATCATAATTCAGGTCTACCTTATATTGCTCTTGATCAACCAATAGCCTTAGCCTAAGACATATACCTGTACTGACTGTTTTCCTTATATACTGTTAGATTTACAGCTATTATATCCATGCTAAAGGACATGTTTCAATATAAGACTTTTTTTTTTTTTTTTTGCTGAAGGTAAGTTTTATATGAGGGCTATGTAGAAATAGACCCTATATTGATGGCGTCCTCATGATTTTTTCATCACAACTAAAGGGAATTGTTTTGTTTGGGATAATTCAGGACAGTGATGTTAAAGAATACCAGAAAATGGATTGCCACTTTCTTTATAATAGCAGCTACAAGACTTTAACAGATGGTAAACACCATCCATATATCTGACTGGTGACATAGTTTCTTGAGAGTAATTCTAATAGAGAAGAAAAATCTTCACATTTTTATAAATTTCCCTATGCTAATATACTGAGAAAAGATGCACTAGTTGAAAATGACCGTACCTCAGTTTTCTTCATTTTAAAACTAGATCAAGTCAGTTAGAAAATGCTTTTAGCATCTGGAAAAAATGAGACAAAAAATTATAGTATACCCTTTGAAATGCTTTCACTGTCACCCTTCCCCTGCATTATCTTCCACATTCCTTTCTTCCTGTTTCTTTCCCATACTCTTTACTGCTTTTGTTTCATCTCTTGTTCAGTCGTTCTTCCTCTCTCTCCTCTTTCTAAGCTGTGTTCTTTTGTCTCAGATTTTGTTTTCCTTCTTTCTGCTTACTTACCTGTCCTCCCAGCGTCCAGTCTACTTATTTACTATGAAACAAGTTAGTTAATGCAAATAGTTTATTTACATTCAGTCAAGTCACTTACAGTGAGAAAAATAGAACAATTCATCATTTCTAACATAAGGAATAACAGAGTAACACAAAATGAGATTTTTTTTTTGTTGTATGGACATGCATCAGTACATCTGCCCAGGCTAACAAATGCAGTGTACTACCAGCTCACACAGTAAAAATTCAGTGCTGTGAGGCTGTGAGAAGAAATTGCAATAAAGAAGCTCTAATGAACTATCTTCATTATAGTACAGAATAGTCAGTGCAAATACAGATATCAGTGGTTGCCATTTTCTGGCTGTGTGTATCATTCATTCAGTATCACATGTTCCTTAGCAACCATGTTGTGAGATTCCTTGGTTATGTTACTTATGTCATTAGTAGACTGCTTCAGTACTTCATAGTTAAAGTAACATGATAAATGCATTAACACAGCAGCACTTCTACCTAGAGAGATTTCTGCTGCATTAAATCAACAAGCTTCTCTGTTTTGTATGTTGTCAGGTTGAGCAACACAGTCTGCTTGCCCACCCATAAAGCACTTTCATCTGAAGCCTGGGAATTATCCACCAGACGTTTTGTAGGTATGTTTTCACTTTTCAGGATACCTCTGCCTTCCTTGATAAGTTTATGGGAAGATTGCATTGCCCACACTGAGGGTCTGTCATACACATGATGTGAATTTTTGATGTTAGGTTACCATTATCTCATCTTCTTGATCTCACGGCATTTGATCTGTAAGCTGTGGCTTGGACCTTTAGTTAGCAAGACTGACATTTGTCTGCCTTGATGAACTGGCTCCTTTGATGTATCAAATCTTCCAGTTTTCTTTGAATAGTGGAATCTTTTCAGCTATGTTTACAGAAGCTTTAGTAAGCCCTATTCTGGAGAAGTCTTGTCTCAGTCCTGATGGTCTTGATAATTAAAATGCTATCTCTAATCTTCCATGTAGTGAAAGGCTTACTGGAAAGGTGGTTTACTCACAGACTGATTCAGTTTTATGCAAAGTACAGAGAGAGCCCTTAGTCTTGTCATGAATGTCTCATAATGATGAGAGATTATATTCATTTGTCTTGGCCCTTTTTGTTCTGTTTCTACATCTGCTACTGTGGACATCAAAATTCTGTTTAATTGCCTACAGGCTTGCTGAGTTATTCAAATACTGTTCTAGATTAGTTTGCTATCTACTTGTCTTGACATACCCAGTAGGTAATTTGTAGCAGTAATATTTTGTCCATTTACCAAGTCATCTAGTGTGTTATATTAGGGTGAATTAATTTTGTGAGAGGCATACAGTATAACCTCTATATAGAAAATGTGAAATTTTACATCTCCTTTCCTCAGAATGATATATCAAATGGGAACACATCCATAATTATATGAATTGTTACCACGTTAAACTCATAGCCTCCAAGACAGCCGACATAGCTATTTTTGCCATTTTGATGGATTCAAACTGTCTAGTCTTGTGTTCCACAATTGCTTAGGGTTGTAAAGATCTGGACCTTTTTGAAAAGTTAAAAAGCTTGCTTGACACATAAGAACAATATTTCCAGTACTGTTATTCATTTTAAGAAATACTACATTTGCAGTTGCAGTGTTCCTTTATTTTCCATAAAAGTAAATATTCTGAAATAACTAATTTATGAAGATTTTTATGTCTCCATAGATAAGCAGATAGGGATTGTTGCACTGTATCTTTCACTAGTTCCATTAACCAGTTAATTGTTTAGTGCAGTTTTACTCCTAATTTTGATATTTTGGATGCAGTTTCAGAAGTGGAAGACACTTGACTAAATGTGATTTTACATTGAACTGGTACTCTGTGATCGTGCATGTCTATTGTAATATTTATAAAACAATCTGTTCTACTTTTTTTTAATAGATTTCTTAACTGATATTACTGAATGTCTATTGCCAGAACTATAAATGACATAAAATTACACTCAGTCATTAATAGAAACAATACTAAAAGGAGTGGGTTGCTTGCAGAGTAATCATATACAACTGATAGCTGATTTACCAAGATGTTTTTTCTGATAATTAATTACAATCAAAATAAATCCAGGTAAATCCACATTGTGGATTGGTGTTTTAAGATCAGTCAAAGTTTTAATAGAGTATAAGCCGGTATATCTGGATAATTTTCACAGGGGGCACATTGTTTTCATTCAAAATCATTCTTGATTGTTTACATGCTCATTGCTCACTTTCTTACAAATTTGTGTAAATTTGGTTAGATGTGGTTGATTTATTTATTTATGTATGTATGGTAAACAGATATAAACTGGGTCATGTAGGCAATGCAGTTTTACTCAAAAAGTAATAAGGTTTAACATATACTAGTTATCATTCTCATTCTATGCAAAATAGACTACCTTTAACATGCACTAATACTTACTCTTAGTCATGATATTTTCATATATAAAACAGTAGCGTTTAACGTGCAAGATTCAATATTCACAGCAATCTGTATATAAAATGCAAATACTACCTTATATTGCATTGCATAATACACTGTAAGTTGCAGAAAAAAAGGCATTAGATTACCTAGACATAAACTCCATCTACACTGAGAATTAAAGAAATGTGACTCAAAGCATAAGCATATACAAAACTTTGTAGATAGAGTATTAAAACATAACATATATATGGATAAACACGTGATACAAATATGCCATTGTGTATCAACTGACTGCCTGTTGAATATACTAAACACATGAATACTGCTGGACATAATTAAAAGATATATGTAAAGAGGTTGTATTAAACATTGTGTAATAATGAGAATAAATGGCAAAGTAACTGCACCAATATTAGTATAAAATGAAAATCACAGAATCCGTGATAGTGTTAAAAGTGAGTTAACTAAATAAATAAAGAAGACTGTGAATAGGTCTACAAGAGAGTTAATGAATGCTGCATATTAGCTGAATGAATGCTTGTTCAGTTGCAACTTGTGTGCAGGACAGTAAAGGTGGTATTCAGATATTATATGGTGTAGTATAATCTCTACTGGCTTAAGATAATGAAATGTGAATTTGGGGATAGTGTGCTGCTTGCACGTGAAGGAGCCATTTGGTGACTCACATGATATTAAGTGAGATGTTGTTCTGGCATCTCAGAAACGTGCATTCATTTGGGCAGTCTAGATGGGATTTAAGTTTTTCCCTAAAGAGAAATCAAGTCATCTCTTTCCTGGATGTCTTGTGGTACATCATTTCAGTGCAGGGGGGGCAGTTTTGAGAAAACATTTTCTGTGACCATCAGTTTGAAAGGTGGCCAGGGTAGTAGTAGTCCATCATTGTTTCTGAGAGAGTACATTGCCTCTCATTTAAATAACTTGGATTTTAATCATGAACATCACCTGTCAATTAGTAGCTTGAATGCGAGAGTATTTAGTTGGAGAGAAGTTTTAACTTTCACTAGTAGCCATTTACATTTTGTTAAAGTGGAGTTATAATGCTCCCCGTGATTACAAGATGCATGAATATAATTTTTTTTCTTGTTTTGAAATAGTGTAGAGTTATGGGAGGAAGCTAGTATGATGACTGGTTAGTCCATATTTGAATCTGAGTAACAAGCCATAAGTGGCAATAACATGTTGGCTTTCTAGTGTTACTTGGTTGGAATTGTATATGCCATATTGTGTTCTGGTATTACTGCATTACAGTAAATTTCATGTTCTAAGTCTCAGGTAATTCTGGCAGGTGGCAGTTGATAGGGCACAGCCAGATGTGTCAGTAATGGACAAGCTACCCACCATTTTGGTAAACTGTGCAGTGCCAAGTAACATGACACTAGTCTTTGTTGAATTAATGATGAGTTTACTTGTAGCTCGTCAGTTCTTTAGGGATTCAAAGTTGTGATGCAGCTTTTTAGTGATACAGGCAGAATTTTGCCCACTTTTTTGATCAAAATATTCTTTTCATACAGTGAGCAGTACCGTTGTGGCAAATCCCAAGGTAGATCATTTATGAACAAGGAAAACAAGAAGAGTCTTTATACAGACCCTTGTGATAATCCTGCCTACATTTTGTATATGTTGGATTGTATATTTGTGGCAGATACTATGAATATTCTTCTTCATGAAAATTAGTGAGGTTACCTCATCTGAAAATCCAGTTGATTTTAACTGAGTTAATCAACATAAAAACTTGTTTTATGTCCAAAGATACAGCCTTTGTTAAGAGTCCTACATCCATGCTATTGTAAATGTGTGTATTTAAGGCAAACGTAGTGCTCACAATATTGGATTTAGAAGGAAAAGCCATAATGCTTTTCTCTAAGAATATCATAATCTGATACATAGTCACTAATTTGGTGGTAGATTAACATTTCCACTATTTTGTTAGGGGTGAACACATTGGGTAATGGGTGGTTGTTAGATGCTGCTCAGGGGCTGAGATCTTAGGAAATGGTATAATCGGAGCATGTTTGAAGCTGCATAGAATTGGCCATGTGGTTAGAGAAAGAGAGAGAGAGATACAGAAAATATAACTGAGAGGATTAGCCAACAGTTGGCTTGACAGTTTTAAAATTTGGGAATGAGTGGCATGGAATGTGTGTTACTAGATGCATTCTCCATTGAGATTAACACTCTATCCTTGTCAACAAATGTACATATATCTATCTATACATTATGTGGATCCCTGTCAGCTGATCGAGTTTTCAGTAACTCAAAAGTCATATGGCTGAGACCATATGATCGAGTTTTGGAAAACTCGAAGCTTTTGACTGGAGATCATAGTACAACAAGGATCGGGAAATTTACCCTTTTCTTCACTGTAGTGCAGTCTCAAAATTGAGATATATAATTTGCAGGGGGTGTAGGAGGGGTTGACCCCTGCATAAATGTAAAAAAAAGTAGATTTTTTTTTATGTTTGAGTTTTTGGAAACTTGATCATATGATCTCGTCCGTATGAATTTCGAGTTTCTGAAAACTTGATCATCTGACATAGATCTGAATATATTTAAACACACATGAATACACACACACACACACACACACACACACACACACACACACACACACATATATACAGATGTGTATATATAAATTAAAAAATGCATAAATGTATATGCCTTAGTTGTTAGTATAAATTAGAAAGGGGGTACTCCAGGTATTTTTGCGTGGGATACATGGAGGACCATCAGTGTTAATCAGTAGCATAGTTAGGGTGGGGCAGAAAAGGGCAACTGCTCCTGGCACAGCATTTTGGTAGCACAGTCAGATGATCTGGATCTTTCTTTAAGGCAACATCAGCTTTTAAAAGCCCACTTATGTGTGGCCTTAACTGTAACAACAGGTTGCTACATTATAGCAAGCAGAATGCTACAGTTTAAAAGAAAAAAAATTCTAACTAAATCCTGAGTGCTGTAGCACTCCATACAGGTATGGTATAAACTGTAGCAGCTGTTTGCTAAGTTTGTAGCAAGCAATTTGCATCAGTTTAAAAAGGAGAAGTTTATTTTTTAAACTAAAGAATGGATGCAGAATTGCTCCATGTAGGAAATATATAAACCATAGCAACTGTTTGCTACCTTTATAGCAAGCAGTTTGCTACAGTTTGAAAAAGAGAATTATTTATTTATTTATTTTGTTTGTTTACTGGGTAATATCAGCGGAGGCCGGGGAGAAAAGCTCCATACATACAAATAGACAGTATTAAACAATCAAATTGAATTGAACACATATTAATCAACAATGTACAAAGAAAGTCAGTAAAGAAATAATTATATAACAATAAATAGCAAATAACAAATAAACAAATGTAACAAAAAATGGCACATTTAGTGATAAAAACTGGCCGCATGAGTTAATAGTGAGAACAGTGTGATACAGTAATTGCAAGATAGAGAAATAAGAGTTCACTGAGTTCATAGATTAGTATTAGGCTAGCTGCCCTTGTGGACTATTTTAAGCCTAGCCAATTAACCCATGCAAGGATCAAACCCTGTACCTTGCATCTGTAAGGCAAATATCTTAACCATTATGCCAACCTTCCTCCCCCTTTGCACAGTCCCTAGCCTCAGGTTATCTATGCTCATTATATTGTGGGTGTAATTTCAGCCCAGAAGGAAAACTAGCTAAAGGACCAAGAGATACCACCCACCTGTAATTAGCTGTACCCCTCCAACAAAAAGTCAATGTATAAAACAATCTTAAATCCTTTAAGCAGGTTACAGCACTAACTGTACTAGTCAAGGCAAGCAATTAAACCACACATTTAAGGAAACCAACACCTGCGCACTGCGCTAACACTGCCTACAGTATTTCTGCAAAAATTAGCCATGTTTAAACAAAACAAACATTTATTTTTAAATGGTCAGTATAAACATAAAACAAGTTCAAATTTAAATTTTACTAGGAAAAGAAAGCTGCAATAGTGCAGTACAGTAAGGTTAAGAGGCAGCTCTTTAACCAGATGTTGAATACGAACCTCCGGCAGAGATATAGCAGACAATTCACAATAAACAAACCTTGTGCATATCAGACTCATTCTGCCCAAAGCTTCAAACTATCTGGTTACTTACAAGCAAGCCAGACTTATTATTTTACTACTCTGCAGATAACTTGCATTCAGACAAAACTTGTGGGATTTGTAAGGAAATTACAGAAATCACATCTGACATGCTAGGAGATTACTGCTGTAACTAAATAATTCTACAAAAAAAGACTTAGAAACCATATTCAAATAAATACAACCAAATAGAATTTTTTTTTTTACAAAATATTGTGTACATATGCTACTCTGCACATTTTTCTACAAAAATATAAATAACTATATACATGCAGTTCCATAATATACATAAAATGTCATCTCCTTTACATTATGTACGTGTAAAAATAAAATTTTCCACCCATTTAAATTGCATTGTGTGTGCACACAAATAACTGCAGTCTACATAACAGTTAAAGACAAAGCAGTGTATGTGTATACATTGCTAACTGAAACTGAGTGTAGACTCAAGATAGCCTTCAGCAGTTAATAGTTGTAGCTGTGATCATGAGCTTGTTTACGTTAATGTAAGGGAGTAGTAGGTAGTTTAACCAGAAGCATGGCAGGTGCAGAGTCAGTGGTTTGCTAGATGTTCCTTAAGGAGGTTTTTAAACTCATGAATGCTGGGGATTTTAGCCATAGGTTGAGGAAGAGTATTCCACAGTTTGGCAATTTTATGGGAAAAAATGGCAGTGCTCTGTGTGTTGTGGACTTGGGTAATCTTTAACAATAGTTTAATTGGGGATCTTAGAGCTCTAGGATTGCTGTTGGGTTGGACCAGATTGGTGAGTGCTGCCCAGTTGTTAGGTTTGTGAATTATATTGTGGGATATGGACAGTTGGTTAAATGTTAGAAGGTTTGGTAGTTCTAACCATTTAAGTTGGGAGAGTACAGAGCAGTGGTGGGTGGGTTCTGTAAGGGTGGCCTGTGGCAAACTTGGTGATTTTGTTGTAGCATGATTCCAGATTATTTAGGTCTGATTTATGAATGTTTGTAAATACTATTGAGCCATAGAGGAGGGTGGAAAGTAGATGTGTGCAGGTAGTGGCTAGTCTGGGGTTGTCTGTAAGGTAAGGTTTGATTCTGTAAAGGGTGCCAAGTTTGGAGTGGACTTTTTTGATGGTGAGGGAGATGTGGGTATCAAACCATAGGTTATCATCGATTGTGACACCTAGAAGTTTGGCTTGGCTGGTGGGATCTATTTTGGTTCCATTTATAGAAAGGATAGAAAGTGGAGTCATACATGTTTTGGGTTTATTGTAATTGAAGACAATTAACTTGGTTTTGTTGGGGTTAAGTATGAGTTGATGGCTAGTGAGGTAGTTTTCTATGTCTTAATTAATTAATTGTTTAATTTTTTTAAAACTAAAGTATGAGTGCTGCAGCACTCCATGCAGGCAGGGTATGTTGAAGGAGGGTTGGGGTCAGAGCACAGAAACTGGATGTGAATAATCAAAAGGGGGTGTCGTTCAATTTACTCTTGAATACAAGAGCTGTGGGGGGCATAGATGTTTATCAATTGGCTTATTATAGTGAATGAGATTTTTTTTCCTTTAAATTCTATTCAATTCACCTTTCCCTTTACTATACAATGTGTTCATATCACATACCCTATACCTTTTTTCCTCCTGCATATTCATGCTGTATTCCCTCTGTATCCTGTCAAAGTCCAAGCCTTTCATACCTTTCATCATGTAACACAACCACACTGCCAGCACCAACACCACATAAACGCTGAAACACAGTTTCATCAGTGGTATTACAGACTTCATCAGACAACAGATACAGCAACATGACCCTTAATATATACCATTCTAATAAACCTTAATGAAATAAATTACCTAATTGTCCAATAAAAAGTATTGTTGAAAACCAGTGTATAAAAAAACTGTAAAACTGTTTGCAAAATGCTATTAACCATTTTATATGTTCTACACATTAAAACTTGAATACATATATACATAAATATGTAGAAACATTTAAAAGCATTAAAACATGTTAAAAATACACTTGTTAAATGTGTAAATAATGTTTAAGAGTATCTATAAAATATAAAAAATGCAGGTAAATAGTACCATCTGGTGTTGATGTAAAAAGACAAGAACTTGTATTAAGCAGCTGGCATCAAAGCCATACTAAAGTATGTAAACATAAGGGTGATAAAAGTGTATTTAAAACATGGACTTACATGTATAAAAATATAATTGTTTCTAACTTAGCAGATCTTAATTTTAAAACTGGAGCAAGGGAGACCATGGCGTTTAAACCTGGCCACCTGTTAGCCTCTAAGATTAATTGCCAGTAAGCCTCTCTGTATTCGAGTTGGGTTTCCCATGGACCATCCTTAACACGCTTCGGGACTTCTAACATGAAAAATGTAAAATTAGCATGTGGGCATGTTAATGTGTGTTTGTAAAGTGCATTTCTAAAGTTCTCTTTTCTTATATCATATGTATGTTTATAAATCATTTTCCTGAGATTTCTCTCAGTTTTGCCCACATAGAACGCTTCTCACTTTCCACATGTTGCTATGTACACTAATCCCCTGGTGTCACAATTATAATTAGATTTTGCTACTATATTTTTATCCCTGCTGTTAATATACAATTCAGATTTATTGGTAATAAAGGGATGCTGTTGGAAAAAAACACATTTGAATGTGCCAAGCCTGCCTTTTCTACCACCACTAGTCCGATTGTTTTCCATTATGTCCTTAATACTACATCCTTTCCTGAATAGCTATTTAAGGGATTTGTCAAAAATGGATGTAAGATCAGAAAAAACTAGCAAATCTGTTCCATTCTTTGGTAAAAATCTTTTTGATAACCTGAGCATCTCCACTATAATCCAAAATAAATGCATTGTCATGTTCAGTAGTAGTCACTGTAGTGTCAGCTGTAGTTGCACCAGAGGTATCAATAATACCCAAGATCGGAGCAAACCTCTCATTCCTACCACTCAAAACTTCATTGTATATTTTGTTAATGAGGTGTGCAGGGTACTCCCTTTCTAAAAACATAGATTTCAATAAGCCACTTTCACTTAGAAAGTCTTGATCAACTGAGGTCATCCTGCTACCACACAAATTGACCTTTCACTATACTTCTCTTTTGAAAAAATGGGTGTGCGCTTGAAAAATGTAGGTATGAGTTGGAATATGTATCCTTCCTGTGCACTTTTGAAAGAAAACCTCTATCCTTCTTTTGAATTGTGACATCTAAATAATTCAAATTATTGTACTCTAAATTGTAAGTGAATTTCAAAAAACTAGTAGTTTTAGATAAATAATCAAAGAATTCAAAAAACTTGTCTTCACTTTCAATCCAAAATAAACAGATGTCATCCAGGAAACATTTATATAGAACCCAACAGTCCATAAATCTTGAACTGAGGATGAATTTCTCTTCCCAACTGGAAAGAACTATATTTGCATAACCTTTTGTCCCTCCCAAGCTGCCTGCAGCTTGTTGTGTCTGACAGGAATGAGAGCTGTTGGCTGATGCCCTAGAGCATACTCCCTAGCTCGAGATTTCCTATCATAACAGACATTTTTCCTGCTGTTGGGTTTCTGCCAGGTTCTCCTAGGCCAAGCTCATGAGTTCCCTGACCCTTGTCCTGAGGTTTAGGACATATGTCACAACAGACTCCTTGTGGGATTTATACTCACCCTCCCACTCATCTTGAATCAAATCTAGAGGTCCCCTCACCCTATGCCCATACACCAACTGAAAGGGTGAAAAAACTGTGGGTTCCTGAGGAACCTCTCTGTAAACAAACATCAAATGGGGAAATATGTGTCCTACTCCCTCTTAAACTGGTCTGCAAATGCCTGTAGCATCATCTTTAGTGCATAGTTTAACCTGTCAACAAGACCATTAGTCTGGAGATGGTAGGGGTGGTCCTTAGGTGCTTCACCCCATAGTACTTCCACAGACAAGCCAGCAGGTCTGACATGAAATAGGCACCTCTGTCAGTCAGTATTTCTTTTGGAAACCTACCCTGTTGAAAATCTGTAGCAAATCATTTGCCACCTTTTCTGCCTCCATGGAGGACAGAGTCACTGCCGTAGGATATCTCATAGCATACTCTACTACCACTAGGATATACGTTTTCCATGTTGAACTTGGGGTACTCAAAGGCCCCACAATATCCATAGCAACCCTCTGAAATGGCTCCTCAATCATAGGCAAAGACAACAAAGGAGCTTTCACCTTTCTCCTGCCTTGCCTACCTTTTGGCACAGCTCACAGGTCCTGCAGTACCCTTTTACATCTCTGGAAATCCCAGGCCAATAGAAGTTCTGCATAATATGTCTCTTGGTACATTTTATGCCCATATGATCTGCAAAGGGAATATCATGGGCTGTGGCTAGAAGTGCTAGATGGTAAGCTCTGGGCACTACCAACTATTGTATTCTCGCACCCTCTAACTCTCCCTCAGGGTTCCACTCTCTGTACAGTAACCCTTTGTCCCAGTATACAGTTTCCCCCTTCCCTTGAGAATCAGCTGCCTTACTAGCTACCTCCCTCAGGCCTTGTATTGTAGGTTCTGAGAGCCGAGCCTATCTCAACTCTCTCTTAGTAACCCTTCCCAGCTCCCCTTCCACAGGAAGACTGGCATCCTCTAACAGCGGTGCCTCACTGTCAGCCTGGGTACTACTACTCATCTCTGCCCTTGCAGTCACATCAGTGCACACAAACAGTTGTGGCTCACCTTCAGTCTCACTGATACAGTGTAGCTCCCTCTCTGAAGTAACCACCTTACCAGTCCTGTCTGTAATTGTGGGTGTCTTCCAGGCTACCAGACCCACGTGTTTGTCTCCTGAGCCTGACTGCATCAAACTGTATGCACACGTGGTACTGCATTATCAAAGTCATTCCCTATCCAGGATATTAGCAGGGATATCCTCAAACACACCTACTTGCTGGCTTCCTTTTTCACCCTCCCAGTCAAGGTGAACCCTAGCCAAAGGTATTTGGAATGGGGTCCCTCCTAAAGCTCTGACTGTAGTAGACTGTCCAAGCGAGTAGTGCTCTTCTTTAACTGTTGCAGGCTTCACAATGGGTAGGTCAAAGGCTGTGTATCTCTTAGCCATGGCCTCTTTCCCATTCGCTAAAATAGGATATAGCCTGTTGTGGTAGTTTGGTACCCTTGTTGTCTTGAGACAACTTACTGCTGGCATTTTGTCATTCCCACTTACTGGCTCTCCCACTTTTTGTTCCTCAACTTGCCTCCATGAACATCTGTATGCTACATGGCCCCCCTGGTTGTATTTAAAACATTTAACCCTTGATCCTGGACATGTACGTGGACTAGTAGCTTCTCCTGCTACTGGCAGACTCTGTTGTGGTGGTCTATGCTGCCCACCATGGGTTCCCTTAGACCCATGAGCAGCACTGGGCATCCATTTCCTGTGCAGTGATGCTCTGCTTACTAGGTATAGGTCTCCCTTTTTCCCCAACTTATCTGCAGTATTGTATTGCCTATCTGCTAACCAGATTCTCATGTCCTCAGGCATAGTGCTATGGGCTTGTTTCCTCACCAAAAAGTCTGCCAGCCCTTCAAAAGGGGTGACCTGACACCCACTCACTTATCTATAAAAATAAGTGCTTAACTCAGCAATATAGTCACACGGGTCCCCTTCACATGGTCGACTTTTCAGAAAGTCGACTTTCATATGGTTGAGACCATATGGCCGTTTTTCACAAAGCTGACCATGGGGAACCGCTATCTAACTGTAGTGCGATCTCGGAGTTGGTATATATATATGTCATGGAGGGGGTGCAGGGGGGGCTTGCCCCCCCCTGCTAACAGTTGAAAGATAAGTGTTTGGTGTGTGTTATGTGTTTATTTTACATGGTCAGCTTTTCGAAAGTTGATCATATGGTCTCGGCCATATGAAAGTCGGCTTTCTGAAGAGTCAACCATGTAAAGTAGACCCATTCACACACACTTCCATCTGTCTTGCATCTATGCTCACAAAACCTTTTCCTATAAGCTTCAGGTGTTAACTTAAAGCACTCTAATAAACAGTTTTTAACACTGTTACAATTAGTTAGGAATGACAGAATGCCAGCAGTAAGTTGTCTGCAGACAACAAGGGTACCAAACTACCACAGGAAGTTATATCCTATCTTAGTACATGGGAAACAGGCCACAGGCCACTGCTAGGAGACACACAGCCTCTGACTTAACCATTGTAAAGCCTGCAATGGTTAAAGAGGAGCACTACTTGCTTGGACAGTCTCCTCCAGTCAAAGCTTTAGGACGGACCCAATTCCAAATACTTTTGGCTAGGGTTCACCTTGACTGGGAGGGTGGAAAAGGAAGGAAGCAAATAAGTGTGTTTAAGGATATCCCTGCATATGTCCTGATAGGGAATGATTTTTGATAATTCAGTACCTTGTGTGCATACAGTGACACTCAGTCAGGCTTGGAGACAAGCATGTGGGTCTGGTAACCTGGGGGTCCCAGACAGACTGCAGACTTGAAGCCAGCAGTGGTTACTTCAGGGAGGGAGTTACCCTGTTGCAGTGAGACTGAAGGTAAGCCATAGCTACTTGTGGGTACTGATATTCCCTTGGACAGAGTGACTGCAAGGGCAGAGGTGATTAGTAGTACCCAGGCTGAGAGTGAGGCACCGCTGTCAGAGAATACCAGACTTTCTGTGGAAAAGGAGCTTGGAAGGGTTACAAAGAGAGAGTTGAGATAGGTTCAGCTCTCAGACCCTAGATTACAAGGCCTAAGGGAGGTAGCCAATGAGACACCTGATTGTCAAGGAAAGGGGGAATTTGTATACTGGGACAAAGGGTTACTGTATAGAAAGTGGACCCCTGAGGAAGGGCTAGAGGATGAGAGAATACAACATTTGGTAGTGCCCAGATCCTACCATCTGGCACTTTTAGCCATAGCCCATGACATTCCCTTTGTGGGTTATATGGGCATAAAGCATACAAAGAAACATTTTATGCATAACTTTCATTGGCCTGGGATCTCCAGGGATGTAACAGGGTACTACAGGAATTGTGAGCAGTGACAAAAAGTAGGCAAGGCAGGAGACGAGGAGAAAGCTCCTTTGGTGCCTTTGCCTGTGATTGGGGATACATTTCAGAGGGTAGCTAGGGATATTTTGGGGCATCTGACTACCCCAAGTTCCACAGGAAAAATGTATATCCTAATGGTAGTAGATTATGCTACCAGGTACCCTGAGGTGGTGGCTCTGTCTTCCATTGAAGCAGAAAAGGTGGCAAATGCTACGATTTTCAGCAGGGTAGGTTTCCCAAAAGAAATACTGACTGACAGATGAGCCAATTTCATGTCATACCTGCTGGCTTGTCTTTGGAAGCACTGTGGGGTGAAGCACCTAAAGACCGCCCTTACCATCTCCAGACTAATTGTCTGCTTGAGAAGTTAAACTCTACACTAAAGACCATGCAATGGGCATTTGCAGACCAGTTTAAGACAGAGTGGGACTAATATTTGCCCCATCTGTTGTTTTCTTACAGGGAGGTACCCCAGGAATCCACAGGTTTTTCACACCCTTGAGTTGCTGTATGGGCATAGGGTGAGGGGACCTCTAGATTTGATTCATGAAGAGCGGGAGCATGAGTGTGAATCCCACTAGAAGTCTGTTGTGGCATATGTCCTAAATCTCAGGATAAGGCTCACAGAAGTCATGGGCTTAGCCCAGGAGAACCTGGTAGAAGCCCAGCAGCAAAAAAAGGTCTAGTATGACAGGAATGCTCGAGACAAAGAGCATGCTGTGGGGCAGTAGGTTATGGTTCTCATTCCTGTCAGACACAACAAGCTGCAGACAGCTTGTGTGGGACCCTTCAAAGTAGTAAGGAAAGTCAGTGCTTTTAACTACATGGCAGAACTGCTAGGCATGAGGCAGGGGCACAAATTATACCACTTTAATGACATGAAACCTCACCATGATAGGGAGGGTCTGGTGCTAAGTATTTGCAGTAAGAGGCAATAGGAGTCTGTGGGGATCTACGGCTGCAAGGAGCTAGCTAGCACAATCCCAAATTACTGTGGTGGAATCTAGTGTTGCAGGCACATGATATGACAGTTCAACACTGTACTGGGGTCAGCAATGCCAAGGCAGCTGGGATCTCAAGACAGGGAATGGGGTAAGGTATTCCCAGATAGGCTCATGCCTCTCAAGCAACATTGCTCAAGGGTCACTTGAAAAACTAGCTTGAGTCTTCAAGGGGAAGAAATGTCACGAAAGGAGATACTGCCAGCCCAGCTATCTGAAATTTTGTAGTTAATTATATGTCCTTTGTGAATGTCAACATGATTTATATAGAAGTGTGACAAAGTGAGATACTGCCAGCACAGCTGTCTGGAATTTTGTAAATAATTATATGTCATTTGTGAATACCAACATCATTCATATGCTTGTGTTACAAATGTATTAGAACTGTATGTCATATAAGATGATTTGTACACACGCGTGCTGAAGAGATATTTTGTAAAGTACTGAGCTAAAATGTAACCATAACATCTCCTATAGGAATAGAACAGAAATGTACCTGCACTATTGTAACTGTTTAGATGTATATATTTTAACAATAGAAACTGAAACACAAGAGGTTAAGTTCAGAAAAATAGCTGAACTTAATTTACTTTGTGGCCACATAATAAAAGGATGTTATCTGTTATATTTCAGTTTTTCTGAAGTAACAGACACGATGATTATAACTAGAGGTTCACTGTATTGTCTTGGAAGTGTTTTTATTGTCAGGATCTGCCATAGATCTAAGAAAAGCCTTGTCTATGTATTCTCACAGGTAGATGCTAAATGCTACCAGCATCATCAATGGGGGTTTTACCTTGTATAGAGCCAGATGACAAGAAGTGATGTCATCCTGCAAGCTATCCCAGTGGTAATATTTGAGATATTAATTTAAGAACTCTTCTGAGAGATTCTGAATATTCTGTATTTTTCTTTGACCTGACATCAGCTGAAAGACCCGCTCACCACATCTGCCTTCCTTACTCTTTGAGTAAGTTGACTGGGATATAGTAATTCTTTAGATATAGTCAGGTATATAGTAAAGCTTAATTTAGAGGTTTTTCTTTATTTATTTGAGACTGTCGTGCAGTGTTGTTTTAAATATTTCCTGTGATTTTGAACTCAGATGTTACTGTGATTATATGCTGAGTATTTCCTTGTTCTTTTATTATTTATCATTAAATATATTTAAATCTTTCATTGTGGCTGATATTTGTGAGACATATTTAAGTTCTGAGAGTACTTGCATATTTATTTGGTGATACAGTGGGCCGCTCCTAATTGCCTTGCTGTTGGTCAAACTAACATTTGTATTCATAGTAACATTACCCAGTAAGATTGGACACCCTTTGTTAAGGGCCTTAAAGTAGCTGAAAAAGAGTTGGCTGGTGGCAGCAGTAAGTACCTTATAGTCTGGGCAGGAGGAGGCACAGCTAGTAAACCTGTGCCAGCCTTTCCCAGGCATGTGTGTGTGTGTGTGTGTGTGTGTGTGTGTGTGTGTGTGTGTGTGTGTGTGTGTGTGTGTGTGTGTGTGTGTGTCTGTGTGTGTGCATAAATCAAACCTCAAAGTATGTGTGTGTCAGCTACTTGGGCAGGGACACAAAGCACTGGTTGAACAGAGAGGGTGCCAGAGGTCTTGGCTTGGCCACTCAGCTCAGATCTCAACCCTATAACTTTGCCAGTGAGGAGTCTTACTGGGGGATCTGGAGAAAGTGGGATAAACCAGCCCCAGACTGACTGTAGTCTCTGTGTGCTCTTAAGGGAAATTGCACTTGATGCAGAGAGCTGCATCTGGAAATGCTGTGTGTGTGTACCTGTCATCCTCCCAATGTATGTCCCCCCACAGCTGCCAGTGGTGAGGACTGAGGCTCCTTGATTACTGTTGCCAGTGGTAGGGAATCACCGGTGGATATAATTCTAGTAAAGTTTCAGTTGTTGTTTGCAAGGCTGCACTGAAAGGCAAGGGGCTTGGTTTGAGGTGGGTAAAATCCCTGGAAACCTGTGATTATAATTCTTAACTGTAGGTGTGCATTGTGGAGCTTATCTGGGTTAGCATATGTTGGCTATAATCCATGGCAGTAATGCATAATTACTGTATACCCTTAAGACCAATTGCTATTTGTATGTTAAAGTCTGTCAGTGATGGAAATCAAACTCAATACTGATGGCAGCTTAGCCAGATCATAGGAAATGCAGGGTAATTGAGTTACAAAACGTTTTACAGCTTAGCAGTAGTTATCATCACGTGGTATCTGCTTTTTCAAGATGTGTAAAGCAGGTCACTTCTAGAGTACATTTTTAGGTAATCATTCTGGTTTGATTTGAAGGATGTTAGGGTGTCACTTGTCTGTTCCAGAGTGTGTTAGCTGTTGAATAATATACTTGCCTTTCCCAACTGTTTTATTCATGTGCTGGTGGAGATTTAAGTCTATAGTCCTTATATCAATGGAGCTATTTGAATAGTAATGATGCAGGAGGTCAAAGTTGACATGGTTGCATATGTTTCAGAATGCAATATATATATATATATATATATATATATATATATATATATATATATATATATATATATATATCTCTTACCCAGTAGATGCTATAAGAAAACAAGTGAAAGCATAGCATTTCAAGTCTTTTCTAGTAACCCAAGAACTCTAGGCCAACAATCTTCTTGGTTAGGAACGTTTATGACCTTTCCAGTTGACTAATATATCTAGAAAGGTGCTTGATGAAGGGAGAGTTGAACTCAGTAATTGGTCTATTTAGGGCAACATACAGTGGTAATTCATTTTGACCTAAGTGATAGGCCTTTAGGTATTATTTGTGCTGAATAGAAAGATTTTCTGATTTCTGTCCTGTACTGGATTAAGAACTCATAGTCTCTGTCCATTAGATTTTAATTGGTGGAACCAAGTGGGATAATATGCCTGTTCATCACTGCATAAAAGCTGTAAAGTGTTTAGAAATATTAGCAATGATGAAACAAGAATGGAGATCAGATATTTTGGCAGGAAATCTTGAGACTGGAAACGGTGTTGAATTTAAACATGGCACAAGTGCAGCTTAAAATATATTGTTTGAAGATAATTTTCAAGTATCGTTTTACAAGGTAATATACAGAGAGCATGTACTGTATAACATATGCTAGCCACTGGGTAGGATCTCAAAAACAAAAATGCGCACACATGAATACAAAAGTAATATTCGTACAATTGTTTTTTCAAATCATAATGCTTGAAGAAGTACATTTTTTAAACAGCTGTGTCATTTGGTTTGTTAGAAGCTAGAAACTGTAAAATTAATTCACAGTATGAAATAAAAGAGTGTACAGTATATGATCAGTCATGCAGTCAGAATGCATTTCAGATACTGTGCATAGCCATAGTAGAGACATGTGCACAGCTATGCTGACTTATTTATAGTCTGAGGAAGTTTTCCCAGAAAAATATGACGCTGTGCCAGTGATACTCAGTGAAATGAAGGTACCAGTATTCCTCAGAGTAAACTAGAGTAGCAAATGGAAAGTTTAGATATTCTTATGAAGGAATCAGAGTCAAAAGAATGGTTGAATGGTAATACAACTGTTGTAAAACAAGATAAGAACTATACCTCTGTCATATATAAGATCTGAATCAAGTAATTAACAGTAATACACACCATAGCATAGAATAGATGAATTTGTCTTAAGAGTATCAAATTCTAATTGTTTTTAGTACTAGATTCAAACCAGGGTTTCTGACAGAAACGACTATATGAAAAAGCACCAGCTTGTTTATATTTAATATCCAGTTAGGAATTTAAAGACTTCCTAGACTCCTGAAGATAGTTTTGGAGAACCACATTATTTAAAGTGTTGTTGTGCTTATGATAGAAGATGTAGGATGTATTGTAAACATAACTGATGATACAGTAGTAGGGGGTCAGACGTGAGAAGAACAGAACAGACTGACAAAACTGCTGAGTATATTAAGGTGTCATACTTTCAATTTAAATAAGAGCAAATGCAGAATAAGAATGGCAGGTCTGAAATATGTTGGGGCATAATCTATTGTCAGAGGATTTGCAAGCTGCTGCTACTGTAAAAATCAGAGCAATTGTATGAATATCCATGCCAAAAGACAAGCAGACATCTCACAGGTTATTAAAAGTTATGCAGCATCCTGCAAAGTTTGCATCTAGTATGATTCTCGTTATTGGCTGTCACTATGGAAAAGATAGCACACACACAAAAGCTTGTTTGAGTGCCAAGTGTCTGACATTTTCCTAAGATTTTTGAAGGTGGGACAAGTGTGGATATATAAGGTGAGGGCAGTGTTCTGTTTGTAGTACAGATTAGGTGTGAGGAGGAATCCATATTTCTTCTGGCCATCCTCCATAAGCATTACCGCTGCAGGTGGGCTATATTGTGTTACAGTATAAGGCTGATGCCTGGAATAGTTTGACCAAGGTTGTCACCCATGCTACTAGCTTCACATGCAGAAGGGAACAATGCTATCACCACTACATTGACTTAAGACACTGTAAGTCTGACTATCTTAGCCGATGGGAGGATAAAACTAGGGCATGACCACCATCTTAGTACTGCAGGTGTAGCTTAATTTACCTATTCAAACATCAGATCTTTCTTGATCTCCACCAAATGCAGAGATTAAAAGGAACAGAAGATGCATAGGGATAAATTAGAGCATCTAAGAGAGTGCGCTGGGGTAAATATACCTGCTGTTGTGAAAGATGTGCCTGTTTGCATAATGGCAGGTAGCAATTAAAATAATCAGTACCAGCATTCCTTACTGAAATTAATATTACTATGCAGTGTTAGAATTTTGCACCTACATGCCATCCTCTTACATCTGGAGATGTGACCCATTATCTTATGTCTATGCATAACTCTCCACCTGTTAGTATATGAAATTGGGGCAAAGCCTAAAATAATGGGAGGACAAAGGTCCAGAAATAGGGGCACATTTTGAAATATTCCTCTTATAAACTTAAAAACTTGATATAATAACAGGCTTTGTGTTAGCATGCAGTTTGTAAAGGATATGAAGTCTGAAACAAATGCATATTATTATTCACTTCAATCCTCACTGATTTACTGGAAAAACACAAATTTCATGAAGAATAGACCAAAAATATGAGACAGAAATCTAGACATTCTGCAAAAATCTGGACAGTTGAGAGGTATGCATCTATGTACACCGAAATTGTTAGGATGGTAGTGGCATCAATTCCCCTTCCCCAAAAAATGCTGTTGTTTTGACATAATTTTGTATGCGTAATTGCACTAATATCATTATTGTACTACTACAAGGTCCATATATGTCCTAACCACAATTACTACTTGGCTGGGAACTTCACAACAATATAGTACACATATCTGTCCAAGTGTATGACTTGTGCTTGACAGTTTTATTGTGTGAGCAGCATGCTTCTCATGTATATCTACAGTTGTAACATTCTTCAAACTGCAATACCATCACAATCATAGATATGCTGCCCTCATAAATTTCTTCTGCACTTTTTATGCTGTTATATCTGACTGCCATGTGATGATGGCATTTGTTGCAAACCCTCACACCCACAAAGATAAGTATACAGACAAAAAGGCTAGATTATTAAAAGCCTATTTTCCTTTACTGTATTATGAATATGAACATAATTAATAATGAAATGTTATTGCTTTTGTATATCTCTTCTCCCACCCTCTTTGTCACTATCCTTTCTTTTGTATTTCTTTTTTTAATTTTTTTTTTAATTTCTTTTTATGTCTTTCCTATTCCGTTACTGTTATATAAGGCAACACAGTGACCTGGACTAGCCACAGTGGAACAGCCTGTTGTCTCCCAACAGTTAGCAGCAGCGGCAGCACTACTATCACCACCACAAGAGGCAACCGACACATCTGGGTCCCAGCCTGCCAGAATTGCCCTCACTCCTCCTGCCATACCTGTACCACCTGCATTAGGTAGCCCCGAACACAAGTCTGGTGTACTAGTATTCACTGGCTGCAGTGCAAGTGGAGTTGACACATTTGTCATCCATCAGGAGCTGACAGAGTTTGCGGAGGGGGCAGTGGACAAGAGATCTGATGCCTGCATTGGCCATACAGAGACTGTGCTGTAGTGAATTGATGAGCCATGTACTTGCCCTGCACTGACTCCACCTTATGAGCCAGGACTGAGTGGTGACAGGTCCCAGGATGAGTAGTAATCTCCCATGGTGTTGAAGATAGCAGAGGCTGGAAATCTGAACACCCAGTCCTGTCTGCTTACCTGGTGTTTTGTTCCTTTTCTGTGTCTATAACCACCCCTACATGTTATACAATCTTTCCTTTACCAATGTCTAGGACTCTTTGATTGATGTCTCCTTCACCATTCTGTTCTCCACACTCTATCAGTCATGTCTGATTTCCCTTGTAACCTACTTCACCCTTTTTATCACCACTTACTTCCCCTGACATCCACAGCCTTCTCCAACTTTCACATCTCAATAAAAAAGAGCACCTCTACCACAACAAATACTCCCACACATACCTCTCAACTTCACAGAATTTAATTAATACACATGGTTGGCTACAATTATTCCTCATAAAACATGTAGAACTCTGACAGATCACTGAGGATTTTGGTAATTAAATCATTAAAACTGTTTGCTGTATTCATGATTTTTGAGCTAAGAAGTTGAGAGGTATATGTCTATTCTGACTCCATCCTGCTTATTACTTATTTGTTCACCTTGCATTTTACCATCTACTTGCTTTACCTTTTCATCAGTGTCCTGAGCTCCATTTGCAAACTTTAATCTGGTCAAAAATATATAACTATACTACACACATGCCAAAAAGGGTTTGTATATTGAAATAATCTTTCTGTGATCATATGTTGCATGACAGTTGACAATGAGCAATGCTTTTGTTCATGTATGGCCATACAAAAATGACAGTTGCATCATATGGCAAATATATAAAAAACACTTTGACCAAAGTAGGATCTTGCAATAAGTAGAAGAAAAATGAGCTTAATGTTGGTGCATGTCACCAAGCAATAGTGACATATAGCAAAGTTAATACATTTCCTGTCAAGGCCACTGTGGCTGAATGTATTTAAGACGTGATGACTCAACTCTTGGTGCATTTGTCTGTTCTGATTTCCTTCCTCTGAATTCATTATCTAGCTAGCTGTTGGATAAAGTAGTGTATTCTTACACTCTAGCAACCACTTGTTTTCACATCAAGACATCAGTGGATTTTACATCTAGTGCACTGGGAGGTAGCCTAGTCTGTTTAGGTTATGGAAACACTTGAGATTTCGGCATGCAGTTTTATTGGCTGGAGGACTTATTAATCATCTTATTCTGTTTTTAGTGCCTTTATAAATTTTATATAATTGAGTGGCTCTTGCCTCATTTATACAAAGCAAAAACTTTTATTGAATAATCACACTTTTACAAGCTGTTTGAAGTATACTGCTGTATCCGTATTTTTAAGTTTGTTTGTGGTAGCATTTCACTCCAGATATTACTTTATTGTGCTTTTACATTGAGAAGGACTGGGTTTGTTCATCTAGTGGCAATAGATGTTTACCTGTTGTATTTGAGCTGGAAAGCACAGGGCTCTAAGTATCTTTTTGTACTTTGCATATATACTGTGACTGTACTTTAGCAGTTTCAAAAAAACTGTATATCTGCTGCTGCTTTAAGTAGTTAATTGTGCTGGATTACATTTATCTGTTAGTTGTAGGGATGTTGTAGATAGTTTGTGTGGTCTGCTATTCTACATTAAGAAGGTGTTTTTCTGCACCCTTGTGGCAGAAATGTGATGATCTAACCTGTCTGAGTAGAAGGCTTTTTGTATGCTTACCTAATTGGTAGTTAGATTAAAACGTGTTCTCTTTCCTCGTATTTAAGCCTCACATTTGTGTGGTTTTGCTCTTTGCACAGTGGCAGTTAGCAGTGCTCTTGTATAGATGCAAAAACCTAGATGCTCAGTTTTTCCTAAACAGCAAACAGTGAAACCCTTCCAGGCTTTTCTGCTGCTCCAGGAGCAACTCATTTGTGCACTAAGCAGTGTTGCCTTAATGACCAACCTTAGCCTGCACAAAGTATAGGTCCCTGTTGTGGTCTGGGTGCTGTCAGCACAGTCCTGTCAAATTAACCCATTATCTTCCCTAATAAGATGCACTTTAGGAGCCTACTATCACGGAAGGACAGTTTCCCATTATCTTTCTGGCCAGCCTGATAGATATGCACATCCACTTACTCCTGAAACAAATACTTTATGTGAGAGATGTAGCTGCAATATTAAATTGGAGGCAATCACTTAAGGACAAGTTGAATGCCAAATAGGTTGCCAACACATAAACACCTCCTATACTAAATAAGGATGTGACAAATAAAGCTACTTATGCAGAGGTACTCACTAGTAACTTACCAAAAGATCAGAGTCTTCCCACATGGAAATCACTTGCACACATAATGCAAAAACAACCACAACACACACACACACACACACACACACACACACACACACACACACACACACACACACACACACACACACACACACACACAAACACACACACATACACTAGTGTTTCAACAAATAAGCCTGTAAGGCATAACACTACAAAACCTAATGTATTTGTCATAGGTAACTCCAATGTGTGAGACACAGATGTTCCCCTCACCAGGTTAGATAAGGAGCTGGTTATGGTTAGCTGTCTGTCAGGTACCAGGATCCATGAAGTCACTCAAGCACTAAAGTCACTTAACCATGAGTACTGGTATGACTCCATCATAGTACATGTTTGGTTAATGACTTGAGACGTACCTTATTAGACTATATGAAGAAAGACATGACTGAGCTCTCGGATTATGTGTCACAGGCAGGTATAAGCCTAGCTTTTAGTAGCTTTCTACCTTCTCCAAGGATGATACTACAATACAAACAAAAAATTATTGATTTTAACAATTGGCTTAGCTTCTGTTGTCACTCCAAGAGGATCCAATATATGTCATCCTGGGAAGACATGGTTTACAGACCATGCTGCTTTGCCAGAGATTGTCTGCCCCTGTCTCCTCTAGGCTTTCTTATACTGGCAAAGGCATTAGCCACCTCTTGTTTGTACCTTTTTTAGGCAGTGTTAAAATAACCAACTTTCCAACATAACAAAATCCTCTCTAGATAAACTCAAGGTACTGCTGCTTAATGCTAGGAGTCTAAACAATAAACTGCACTCCCTGGAAGCACTCCTCACTTTAAAAGATGCTGACATTTGTACAGTCACTAAGACGTGGTTCAAAGGCCTGGAAACCACCCCGGCTGTGCAGAGCTAACCGGAAAGCACCCCGGCCATGCAGAGTTAACCGGAAAGCACCCCGGTCACTCAAAGCTACAATGCCTTCATAGAAAGAGGTATATCCATCTTTATTAAGGAGAAGTCCACCTCAAGACTGGTCAAACACTATGACTCTGTTTTTTTTTTTAAACGTGTTTATTGGTTTTAACATACAATCAATAAATCATAGTAATTTATACAAGCAGTTGACAAATAGAAAGTTTTAACATTCATAAAACAACAAAAGTATTTACAAAGACATCCAGAGGTTAATACATCATCTAACATAACTATAATACAGTATAAAGGTTCTAAGTCTTTTTTTAGCAAACTTTGTAAAATATCCCACATATTATAACTGGCTGTTTTCCTAGAAGTTCTTGTTTTAATAGTCATTAGTTCCATTTGACATACCTCTATCAAAGCATTTTAAACTCATTAAAAGAAAGAGGGGTATCTGATATCCAATTTCTAGCTATAATCTTTCTAGCCACTGCTAGAATTGACCATAATAGGGGACGTTTAAACTTTTTAACACATTTGGTATGGGGGTATTGAAGAGGATTAGTGATTTAGATATTGTAAAATTATCTGTAAAAACAGCCTGTAGAAAATTGGTAACTGATTTTTATTTATTTTATTTTATTTTACATTTGTTAACCGGGCTAGTCTGGCTGGATGCATGTCCATTTTCAGCAGAGGCCCGAGGAGAAAAGCTCCATTAACATACTAGTAGCTAACAGTGAAAAACACTCAAAAAAAAATTCAAACAATCAATAAATTCAACAATCAGACACAAATGCAAAAGCAAACAGCAAATAAACCTAATGTAGAAAACAAGTAAGCAGATTAGGAACAGTTATTATGTAGAAAAAAAATTTCAGAGGTGGTTGAACAAGAGTTAAACATTGGAGAGGCAGTCTTGCAATGACTTAATAGTTAGGGTGAGACTGTCACGGAATGAAGAGGATCGAGTAAAAAAAAAAAAAAAAAAAAAAAAAAAAATTGTGACATATGGAGAGTCAGTAACAAATTCACTAATTACAATTTAGAATAGTACAAGTTATGGCAGGGTAGTAGTATTAGGAAAGAGATTAGCATTGAAGTGATCAGAATGTATGTAAGTAAGGGAAAAATGACAAGATGTAGTGATACAGCAAGAACAAGGAAGAAATAGGAAGTGAAAACGAAAAGAAGCAAGAATAAATATGCAGGTAGGTCAGAAGAGGGATAATTCAGAAGTAAAGGATAATCATTAAGAGTGAAGAGGAGGGAACTGGAAAGAGATGCATTCTATGTTGAGCTCAGTCAGGATTAGAGCATGGGCATAGCCAGTGTGTTTGGAAATGGTGTCTTATTTGTTTTTTGAAAAGGTTAGATGAGCTTAGGGTGGTCAGTTCTACGGGAAGTTTATTCCAATATGATCCAACAGTATTTGCAAATAAGGAGTCACCTGCTTTATTGTGAGATTTAAGAGTAGTTACTAGAAGCTTGTTGGCTGAGCGAAGTGAGGTAAGGTTTTTATATGGGGTGATTAGGTTATTAAGTATGGGTGTATTGGAGGGGTAGTGCAGAATGTTAAAAGTGATGACTAATTGACGCTGGAGTATTAGGTTCTGAAGTTCTAGCCAGTGAAGTTTTTTTAGATTGAGACAATGATGAGTACGAAAAGGGGATCCAGTGGCAAACCTGGCAATACTATGGTAGGCTGTGTTAAGTTTATAAAGGTTGGCTTTAGAAATGTTGATAAAGGATGGAGAGGCATACAATAGTGTGGAGATGAGGTGAGTTTGGGCAAGAGACACTCGGGTGGTAGCATTAAGAAAGGGCTTAATTCTGTAGAGGGCACCTATTTTCTTATTTACAGTCTTGATGGTTAGATCAATGTGGTTGTCAAAGCTTAGCTGATTGTCAATAGTAACGCCTAGTAGTTTGGTGGAATAGTCAGGTTTAATGATAGTGCCATTACAGGACACAATGGAAAATGAGATTGGGGTGGATATAAGGGTAGGGGTGAAAAGTAGTAATTTGTTTTTTTTGGGATTGAGGAGGAGACAGATCTGTTGGAACCATTTTTCTGCTGTCGTAAAGACCTTTTGGGTGGAAGAGTGTAGTTCTTCAGGAGATGGAGCAGAGCAGATGAGAGTTGAATCATCAGCATACTGTATGCAAGTGGATGTCGGGAGAGAGGTGGGCAGGTTATTTATGAATATTGAGAAAAGGAGGGGACCTAAGATGGATCCTTGTGGGACTCCGATAGTAACTGGGAGCTGAGAGGATAGATGGTTGTCCCAGAGGACTGCTTGTTTTCTGTTTGTCAAGTAAGAGTCAAACCACTGTAGTGCTAGTGAATCAAGTGAGAGGGATTTTAAAGTATCTAGGAGAAGTTGATGGTTGACCATATACAAGGCTTTAGAGAGGTCCAGGAATAGAGCAGAGGAGAAAAGGTTTTTATTGCGATTTTTGTTGATCACGTCTGTGAAGGAGAGGAGGGCAGTAGAAGTACTGTGGTGGGGCCTAAAACCATGCTGAGAGTCTGCGAGTAAGTTATTTTGCAAGAGATGATGTAAGAGTTGATGGTGTATGCAGCGTTCCATAATTTTAGATAGTGGAGATAGAAGGGCTATAGGCCAGAAATTAGAAAGTTCGTTGGAGTTTCCTCCTTTGTGGAGTGGGATGATATGGGAGATTTTCCAACAGGATGGGATAGTGGATTCAGTTATGGTTCTGTTAATTAAGATGGAGACTGGGTAAGATAGTTCAGTTGCTGCTAGTTGAAGATACTCAGCTGGTAGATTGTCAGCAGAAGGGGTGCAAGGTTTAAGTTTAGAGAGTAACTTATGTATATAGGTTGTGGAGACTGTATTAAATATTAGAGTAGGGGTGCTGTTTTGAGGAGAGGAGGTGGTTTGAAGGGAGGAGGGGGTCATGGTGTTAGCTAGAGTGGCGACAGTTTGAGAGAAGAAGTTGTTGAAGGTATTGGCTATTATATTAGGTTGGGTCTGAGCTAGGCTAGTTGGTGTGGGTGTTTTGGTGTTCCCTGGGTGGAGCAGTTTATTGATTCCTGACCAGAAATGTTTGGGGTTTTGGCTTTGTTGATACTGCAGGTAATAGTTCTTTTTATCTAGATAGGTGAGTTTTTTTGTTGTGTTTCTGAGGTGTTTGAAATTTTGATGGTCAATTGGGCTTTTAGTGGATCTCCATTTATTCCATAATTTGTTTCTAGCTCGCATTGTTTGTTTGGTTTTTGTGGAAAGCCATGGGGCTGCTTTGGAGCTTAGTCTAATCAATCGAGAAGGGGCATGATGCTGGAGAATTTGTAGGAAGGTATTGTTGAAATGGGTAACTGCTTCATCAAGTGGGAGGTGTTTTAGAGTTGACCAGTTATATTCTTTAAGTTCATTACAAAAGGATGATAGGTTAAAATTTGTTTTGTTGTGTACAGTACGATAGGGAGCCTGCTTGGGATTGTTGTATTTTTGTTTAGTGATATAGGTAAGGAGATGGTCGCTGATATTGTCAGGGAGTATTCCAGTTTTATAAGAGAGGGGATTGTTGTTGATCAGTATCCAGTCCAGGATGGCTTGTTTCTGGGTTGATTTGTGTATTCTAGTAGGGGAGTTTATGGTTTGTTGAAAGGAAAAGAGATTAAGGTGAATGGAAGGTTTGGGAGAGATGCAGGAATTCCAATCAATATTAAAGTCTCCTAAGATTATGGTTTCCTGAGGAAAGCTACAGGAGACCCAGCTAAGGATATTTTCTAATGTATTGACGTTATTGCCTGGAGGGATGTAGGAGCATATAATATATATGGCTTTGTTTTTATTAATTTGTAGTTTGGAACAGAGTATTTCAGCATTGGCTGGGGAGGGGGGTAGGGAGTCAATTAAGGCTAGCTGCAGTTGGGATTTGTATAATAAGGCCACTCCACCGCCCTTTTTGTTAAGTCGATCTTGCCTTAAGGTGCTATAGCCTGGGGGAGTGATTTCAATGTCTTTGGTACCTGGTTTAAGCCAAGTTTCAGTGAGACAGAGAGTATCAAAGGCATAGAAGTCAATTAAAGCATGGAGTTGTGTGATTTTATTGTTGATGCTGAGAATATTTAAGTGAGCTATTGAGAGGGAGTCAGTGGAGAAAGGTGAACCAAAACTGTTAGCAGTTTGGTTAGTAGGGGTATGGCTGAGATGATTGTTGGGGCCAGGGTTGGGGTGGATGTCTCCATGTATCAGTAAAAGTGTTTGTGGGACTTGAAATAACTTTATATTTTTGAAGGGTATTAGATGAAACCGTCTAGTGGTTAGGAATCTGTTATGGTGTAATTTGTGGTAGAGAGGGGGAAGGTAGGGACAGGATGATAGGATATTAATATGTGTTTGTTTAGCTAGAGGAAGTGTAGAGGTTGTATGTTTGGCTAAATTAGGAAATTGGGTAAGCATTAGATATTCGTAGGAAGTAAGAGTATAGTAAAGAAGAAGGATGTTAAGAAGTGGTAGAGAATAAAGCATGTTAAGGCTTAAAGGCATGTTATTAGTGAGATGAGGTTAGTAAGTGTAGGAGTGGGTGGTTTGGGATGGTTGAGAGTGGGGTGTGGCAGATAGATAGGACTGTGGAGAGTGGGTGTGGTGGTAAGAACTGGAGAATAGAATTAATAGGTGGTAATGGGGCAGGAAATGAGGTAGGATGTTGGTAGTTTGGGGGTGTGTTTTAGCGAGTATAAGGGTAGGGCCCCTGGGGGTGGGTGGGAATTGGGGGTAGGGAGGGGAGCGGAGTGAGCATAGTGAATGGAGCGGGAAGGAGCCAGTGAGGGGATAAGGAGGAAAACAATCAGGGAAGAAGAGAGAGACACTATGTAAGGTGAGGGTTAGGGGTGAGCTATAGAGTAATAGTGCAGTGTGGATATGTGGTGGGTGGGGAGAGTCAAAAATGGGGAGAAAAAAAGGTGTGTTCTACAGTACAATACTCTGAAAAATATGGGAAAAAAATAGTGTGTGTCTTATTAGAAAGGGCGCCACCTAGTGGCCAGGTCAGGGATATTGTGGGAAAGAGCAAGCAGAAGTTCACCAAGTGAAAAAGTCTGGATAGTGGGGGAGTTTCCTTAAGGTTAGAACTGAGGAAAGGAGGCAAAGAGAAAAGAGATTAAATACTACTGGAGGGGGGAGGCTGCTGGTTAACCTGGGAGGGAAGTAAAAATAGCCTGAAGAGTAAAAATTATACAATACAAGAGTAGGACATACTTTCCAAAAGGTCTACTCTGGGTAGACAGTCTTATAGGGGAGGATGTAAAATCCTATTCAGGATTGTGTTGCTTAGTATGATATCCACAGGGCCTCTTTAGCAAGGGTAGGACAGGAACTCAGGTGTACAGGCTGATAATTATATAGGAAGAGAGAGAAAGAGAAAAGTAAGTAAATCCATTAGTCAATGAAGTATGTAATAGATAACCAGAAACATATGCCTAAATTTAAACAAGTTCGGTACATAGACTAACACAATTCACATTTTATAAAACAGTCTAGCCAGACAGTCAGTGAAACACAGTAGGGAACATACATTCATGCACAGATAAGTACTAGAAAGTCATTGTAGCTAGTGACATAAACCCTAATGTGTAATTAAGTTAATCTTTGCAACAATAGCTTCAAGCAGTTACAGGTATCAGAGAAATGGCAGTTCTCAACATCTACAGTCTAGCGTTTATAACAACAAATAAAGGATCCCGAGAGGGATACAAATTAGAAATAATGTTGCCTCATATTTGTAGGACAAAAAGAACTGGCGTTTTGCACATAGGGGCAGTAATGCCACAACAAAGCTAAACTGTTATGATTTAAGGGCATGAAATGAAACAGTGCACGAGGTAGTTCATTAGCTTCAATACCTTTAGAAGACAATAGACCTATAATGCTACGTCCACCCTTAGTATGCAAGTTGTATGTAGTGGAGGACCACGTGGAGGCAGGTCGGGGTAAGAGGCGCTTGATTACATGGCAGGAAATGTTAACACTATATCAAGCATAGTGAAAGCGCACACCGCTATAGATTGCTACTAGAATGGGCGAGGAGTATGCTATAGGCTAGGCTCCACAGAGCGACTAGCAGAGAAAGCCCGGGGAGAGTACCAGGAGCAGTAGTTAGGGGTTATTCACGCAGCTAGTAAAAAAAACAAACACCGTGGCAAGCGGAGTGAAAAAATAACTGCCGCTGTGGAAAGCACGATGAAAAATAAACACATGCGTAACCGCTAAGAGATACTAAGCAAGCGGTTAAACCCCTCAGCGTCCAAGCAGCTTAGGATGCAAGCGAACGCTGGGATAAGCGAAGGGTTAAGCACTACCTCAAGGTTGTTAGCCTAATAACATTAGGTGAGGAAACCAAGCGTAACCTATATTAAACCTGGAGAGCGTCTTGGCTTCTCAAGTGTCCTGCAAACGTACCAACAGTCGAAGGCTGTAAACAAGCGGAGTGATAAACGCTGCCACTGCGGTTGTTAGCCTGATTTAAATGATGGAGCACAAGCACAAGCGCTATTAAATGAATAAAATCGGCTTAGTTCCTCAAGCGTCCAACCGACCAGATAATCAGTGGTAGGGGGTTAAAAGCCGCCTCAGTTGGTTCCAGTTACAAAGGTGCGCCACGTGGTTCCCAGAGTCACAGTGTAGGATATGCAACCACATAAAGGTAAACAGAGCCAGTCTAAGTAAAGCTAGCAGTAATGCAAGTTCAATAGTATAACGCAGATATAGAGGTAATAAACTAGGCAGTTGTAAAGCATTAAAGAATAACAATTATACAATACATGGATGCCACAGCGTACTCACATGAGGATATTCCACCCAACCCGAGGAGACACAGCAGCCTAAAGGGACAGTCTATAGGGATGAACCGGCTAGGGGAAGGGTGTATTTGTAGGATGCAACCGGAAGTGGAAGCAGGTGGGGGGAGGGGGTGGGCAGGGATAGTAGATAGTAGGAGTGCAAAAAGCAGTAATCGCGAGAACGTGGGCCAGGAAGTTAAATGAGTTCAGGAGGATAATGGTGCTAACAGTTTATGAGGGATGGGAGGGACAGAGAGGAATGGGGTAAAGTAGATATTATAGGAAGAGAAGTGGTCAAGAGTAGGAAAAAGAGAGGGAAATGATAGTCAGAAGGAGGTGAGTGCAGTACATAAAGGGTAGGGTAAGGGCAGGAAAATGAGAAGTAACAGATCAACTTAAGTAAAAGTAGGGTGAAGGGGATCTGGAGTAGGAGGGTGAAGAAAATATCCAGGAAAGAGCCAGTGAGGGGATAAGGCAGAAAACAATCAGGGAAGAAGAGAGAGACACTATGTAAGGTGAGGGTTAGGGGTGAGCTATAGAGTAATAGTGCAGTGTGGATATGTGGTGGGTGGGGAGAGTCAAAAATGGGGAGAAAAAAAGGTGTGTTCTACAGTACAATACTCTGAAAAATATGGGAAAAAAATAGTGTGTGTCTTATTAGAAAGGGCGCCACCTAGTGGCCAGGTCAGGGATATTGTGGGACAGAGCAAGCAGAAGTTCACCAAGTGAAAAAGTCTGGATAGTGGGGGAGTTTCCTTAAGGATAGAACTGAGGAAAGGAGGCAAAGAGAAAAGAGATTAAATACTACTGGAGGGGGGGAGGCTGCTGGTTAACCTGGGAGGGAAGTAAAAATAGCCTGAAGAGTAAAAATTATACAATACAAGAGTAGGACATACTTTCCAAAAGGTCTACTCTGGGTAGACAGTCTTATAGGGGAGGACGTAAAATCCTATTCAGGATTGTGTTGCTTAGTATGATATCCACAGGGCCTCTTTAGCAAGGGTAGGAGAGGAACTCAGGTGTACAGGTTTCCAAAAGGTCTACACTGGGTAGACAGTCTTATAGGGGAGGACGTAAAATCCTATTCAGGATTGTGTTGCTTAGTATGATATCCACAGGGCCTCTTTAGCAAGGGTAGGACAGGAACTCAGGTGTACAGGTTTCCAAAAGGTCTACTCTGGGTAGACAGTCTTATAGGGGAGGACGTAAAATCCTATTCAGGATTGTGTTGCTTAGTATGATATCCACAGGGCCTCTTTAGCAAGGGTAGGACAGGAACTCAGGTGTACAGGTTTCCAAAAGGTCTACACTGGGTAGACAGTCTTATAGGGGAGGACGTAAAATCCTATTCAGGATTGTGTTGCTTAGTATGATATCCACAGGGCCTCTTTAGCAAGGGTAGGACAGGAACTCAGGTGTACAGGCTTTTAACCAACCTTCCATTATGACTATAAGTTCCACAACTCAACCCATGTCCAATATTCCTTCAGTTTTATGCAATCATGGAACATATGTGCCGTTAGCATTTATTTCTGTGGTACATCTCTTACATGTTATCTTTTTTATTAATTTTGCTCATTATAAGAGGGGTGTAGAAGGACCTGTGTAAGAATTTCCAGGCATAAAGTTTCCATTTAATTGAGGAAGTTGTTTTAGAAGCTGATTCCAGTATACAAATTTTATCTTGTTGTCCTGGGGGGTTTCTATTTATGGAATTGAAGTAGCTCCAGTAATTTTCTGGACAGTTGATGGTTTCATCTCTAATAACTTTGTGTATGTGAAAAAGTTTGCCTTTATCTGAAACCTTCTGTTGTAGATTTAGTATCATGTAATCTATCAGTATTGGAACAGATTATTTAGCTATCGGTGTTATCAAGTCTAGTTTATTAGAAAGATATTGTCTGAAAGCCTGCATCTCTAACCAACAAGTTTCATCCAAATCAAATTCTTGAGTTAAAAAAAATCTAGATTTTTAACTTTATTATCCTGTAGCATCTGATACCAGTACATTAAATTATTTTGCCTGAATATTAAAGTTTTATTAGGGTTAGATGATAAGAGTATACCTTGTGTATAAGTTATGGGAAATAAAATGAAGATCCATTCCTTATATTTGGGATGTTGATATATAAAGTTTCAAAAAGTAATAATAATATTTATTTGGTAATTTGATGCGTGTTTCGGTGTTATGGGTACAGTGCAAAATTCTTTGAGTATCCATAATATGGGATTATTTATAATAATATTTTTGTGTGTTAGTGGTATGCTAGTTAATTCCATGCCTGTTAATTCCCAATATTTTTTCCACCTTGCAACATATGAATTATCAATTAGTAGAGCTACAGTTTTGATAACAGAGGATGTTCTTCATCTCACATTGCTGCAGTCCTTACACTTGGGTAGTCCGCTGTCCTCGGTCGGCCCGAATATCAAAGTATAAGGCTGACGTCGGTCAGGGCGCATTTGACTGACGTCAGGATGTCAGGGTACAAATGCGCATGACCGACGTCATATCCTCAGTCTTTTTTGCCACATGGTCCGATGCAGAAGCAGCATTGCAAGTGCCGGTTGGCGTTCTGAGATTTTTCGATTTAGAAGTTTCAGACCGAGTTCAAAGTTGGCTAAGTACACCGTTGGCGAATATTTTAGTTTTTTCTTGCCTCAGTCATTTACCGGATGTCAGAAAAAGTCAATAATTGCATTTCTTGTGGGAAACAGATACCGCATAGAGATTATCATACTTTGTGTATTCCTTGCTTAGGGCCTGAGCACCCCGTTGTTGGCTGTTGCTCTTGTGCTAGATTTAATAAACGCACTATAAAGAGAAGGTTGGATTGTGCAAGGTTAGTCTTTGGGAAGCGGTGCACCTATAAAATGCCGTCGGATGCTCCGGCGCTTCTTCGAAGAAGCGCAAGGACAAGGCAGTTAAGCCTAGGCTAGAAGAACCGTCTGTACCGGACGCCGGTTCTTTAGAGGTGTCGGTGGAGCCGGTGGCTCCACCGGAGGTTTCTTTGTGTTCCCAGGGTGAGACCTTATTATTGCAAGATGTGGCCTCTCAGGAGACAAGTCAGGCTGAGGGGGCTTCTCAGGTTACTATACTCCCCTCCCTTCCTAAGGTGACTAGGCCCTCTCCTTCTGTTTCAAAGGCCTCTCCCAGGGGCAGGCCAGGTTTAGCTTCAGTTGGTGTTACCCTTAGCTCTTCAGGTACTGTGCCCAAGAAGCATATGCTTAAAATGGCAGAAGATTTGATTACTTTGATTAGGGGTTCTATGCCCCCTCCTGATAAGAGACCTAGGGTGGAGCCTGAGCTGGGGGGTTTTGAGCAGGCTTCAGATGTTTCAGAGTCTTCGGCTGAAGACTTGCAGGAGTACTCTCCTTATTCTGATTCTGATGTGGATGATTCTACTCCTTCTGCTACTCCTCCTGAGGATTTTTCATTTTCAGAAACTCTTCATTCCATGAGGGAGCATTTTAAGTGGGAAGGTCAGGACTTCTCTGATTCCAGGAAAAGGCTTAGGGAATTTCTGTTTTTACCCCAGCATAGGCCTTTGGCTATACCTCCTGTTTTGGATGTAGTGGAAGATGTTTTTACAGAGGCTTCTCTTAATCCTGATTCTTTGCCTCCTGCTCCTGTTAAGCCGGATAGGTATTACAGGGTGCCTGAAGCTCATAAGTATCTTTTTAAGAGTCCTAGGGCAGACCCAGAAACTGTTAGCCAGGGGCCAAAAGGTGTTAAAGCTTCTGTTGTTAAAAATCCGGTTCCTGCAGACAAGGAGGCTAGGGCCTTGGATAGATAGGGAAAGAAAGTCTATACTTCTTCTACTCTTGCTATGAGGGCTCTGAATTGCCAGTTTCACATGTTGAAATACCAAAACTATCTCCTTTCACAATTGAAGTCTAAGGTTGACGCTCTGGCAGTAGGTATTGATTGTAAAGAGTTGCAAGATTTAGTGCATGTTTCTGAACAGGTGGGTAAGCATTCTTTGCAATGTGGTTTTGATGCTGTACAGGCCTCGTCTAGGGTGGCTGCCACTGGGTCAGTTCTTCGCAGGCACGCCTGGCTGAGGGATCAGAATTTGTCTGAACATGTTAAAACAAGGATTTTAGATGCTCCTTTACAATCTGACGTGTTGTTTGGTCCTCCTGTTGAGACAGTTTTAAAAAAAATGGAAGACAAGGCTAAGTCTATGCAGACTGTTAAAGATTTTTTGCAGGTCCAGCCTCCAAAGTTTAGTAGAAATTGGCCTACTAAAGGGTGGACGTATCCTTCTTATGATTCCCAGTCTAGGGGTAGATCTAGACGTGGTAAGGGCAGAGCTCAGGGCTCTTTCAGGCCTAGAACAGGGAGTTCTCCTGCACAGGCTTGGGGTGAGGGCAGGGGTCAGTCCTTTCGTAAGCAGACCCAATGACCTACCTTTTCAGCTGCCAGAGCCTGCTCGTCTGGCAGCACCTTTGGGAGGAAGGTTGGCACTTTTCAAAGAAAATTGGAGTTTAATTACCCAGGACAGATGGGTATTGGATATCATACACCACGGCTACAGGTTTTATTTCCATACCTTGCCTCCTTTCAAAGGCATGCCAGACGTTCCTCCTCAACAAAGAATAGAGGCTCACAAACAGGTTTCTCTGTTGCTCCAACTAGGGCCATACAGCCGGTCCCTCTGCCAGAAGTGGGCCTAGGATTTTATTCTCGCCTGTTCCTAGTACCAAAGAAGGGGAACACGTGGAGACCAATTTTGGATTTATCTATCCTCAACACTTATCTGGACATTCCCAAGTTCAAAATGTTGACGTTGCAGCAGCTTTTACCTCTGCTGGGCAAGGATCATTGGATGGTAACTTTGGATCTCAAGGAGGCTTACCTTCATGTTCCTATCAGACTCAGTTGCAGAAAGTATCTGCGTTTTCGAGCTGGGACTTCTCACTATCAGTTCTCTGCATTGCCCTTTGGCTTATCTACTGCGCCCAGAGTGTTCACAAAAGTTCTGGCTCCAGTAATAGCTTTCTTCAGACTGAAAGGAATACAGATCTATCCTTATTTGGACGACTGCCTAATTCTGGCTCAAGGAAGGGAAGAGCTTCTTCATCATTTGGAATATGTGATAGCAGTGCTAAGATGCCTAGGGTATTCTGTGAACGAAATAAAGTCCAGTCTAGTACCCTCTCAAGACATGTGCTTTCTGGGTGTGAGACTGAATACAGCATCCCAGATGGCCTTTTTAACCCCGGACAAACAAAAGAGTCTATCCCTTTACTTCCATCAACTATCTCATCAGTCCGGGCTGACTGCAAGGACAGTCCTTCAAGCTTTAGGGTTCATGGCATCTTGTATTCTGGTGCTTCCCAATGCCAAACTGCATATGAGGAAGCTACAATGGTATCTCAAAAATGTATGGACACAGCACTGCCAGGATCTGGACACTGTCATTCAAATAATACCTTGCATTCAGAAGGAATTTTTGTGGTGGGCTCAGGAATGTCACCTAAACAAGGGACTCTCTGTGACCCGGCCAGAGGCGAGTCAGATTTTAACGACAGATGCCTCAGACAAAGCTTGGGGAGCTCATCTAAATGGAAAGTGGATACAAAACAAGTGGCCTGTCAGACTACATCTACATATCAACATGAAGGAGATGTTAGCAGTCCAGTTTGCATTAATAGCTTTCAAGGAATTCCTTCTTCCAGGACAGGTGTTGATTCTAACAGACAACACAACTGTCATGTGGTACATCAACAAGCAAGGGGGAACGCATTCTTATCCTCTATGCAGGCAAGCAATGATTTTGTGGGAGACTGCTCTCAGTTTACAGCTCAATCTTCAGGCAAGGTTTCTGCCGGGAGCACAGAACTCCTTAGCAGATGTGTTGAGCAGACAATTATGGATCCCCACGAGTGGAAATTGGATCCTCATGTATTTCAGAAATTGACAGTGTCATGGGGAACTCCAGACATAGATCTGTTCGCTTCTCCACTAAACCATCAGCTGCCAAAGTTTTGCACAAAAGGTTTCATCCCACAGCTTGGAGAGTGGATGCTCTTTCTTTCAATTGGAGCAATCTTCATGTGTATGCCTTTCCACCTCTGCCTCTCCTCCCAAAGGTACTTCTGAAGGTCAGACAGGACAAGCCAAGGATGATTTTAATAGCTCCAGATTGGCCTCGACAGCACTGGTACCCATTACTAAGAAGTCTAGTACGGAAACCTCCATGGCCTTTGCCTTCGATTCCACACCTGTTGTCACAGGAGGACAGCCATTTGCTCAATGTCAAGCTTCACTCTCTGCACCTAACAGCCTGGCATATTCTGTTTTGAACCATAGTGGGCCTCCACTTCCTCAGCAAGTTTTGAATGTTATTTTGGAAGCTAGAAGGCCTAGTACAAGGAAAGTGTACGCGGATAAATGGAAGAGATTTTTATTTTGGAGTGCAGCAAAAGATTTTGATGTTTCTGGGCCTAATTTGAGTGTGGCTCTTCAATATCTTACTGAGTTACTGGACAAAGGTTTGTCTTTCTCTTCTATTAAGGTTCATGCTGCAGCAATTTCGGCTCACTATGATTGTGACCCACCATTGTTTTCTCATCCTTTGTTCAAGCAATTTCTTAGAGGGCAAAGAATATAAGACCCCACGAAAAGCTCCTGCTCCTGCTTGGGATCTCAATTTTGTGTTGGAGAAACTCACTCTACAACCTTTTGAGCCTGCAGCTACTGCTGAGTTGAAATATTTATCATGGAAGACTGCTTTTTTATTGGCCATTACCTCTGCAAGAAGGGTGTCTGAATTACAGGCCCTTATGGCGGTTGAGCCTTTCTTGATTTTCCATAAGGATAGGGTATCATTACGTACTAATCCTTCCTTTATGCCTAAGGTGGTTTCTAGTGTGGCTTTAAACCAAACTATTAATTTGCCTACTTTTTATGCAAATCCCCAAAATAAAGGGAAAAAGATTTTGCACACTTTAGATGTTCACAGGCAGTTGCGTTATTGTTTGGACAGAACTAAAGGGTTCAGGCAATCTCAGCAGTTGTTTGTTTCTTTTGCTTTGAGTTCTCAGGGCAAGCCTGTGTCAAAACAAACTATTTCTAAGTGGATTGGGTTTTGCATTGCTTTCTGTTATTCCCATCATGGCAAGGAGATTCCAGCTGGGATTAGGCCTCATTCCACTAGGGCTACTGCCACTTCAACAGCTTTTTTAAGAGGAGTGGCAACCAAGGATATTTTGGAGGCAGCTACTTGGAGTTCTGTGCATACTTTCTCTAGACATTATCACCTGCCACTTTACTCTTAAGTCCAGGGCTGGTTTTGCCACTGCTGTTTTGCAGGGCATTTTGGCGGCTCCTGCTTCCTTGTAGTTAGCCATCCTCCCTTACCTCTGCTTTGGGATTCTACCCAAGTGTAAGGACTGCAGCAATGTGAGATGAAGAACATAGTACAGTTTTGTACCTACCATAAATGTAGATGTTCGAAGATCCACATTGCTGCAGTCCAATTTACCCTCCCTCCTTCCCCTCTGAAGTTAGAGGTGATTGTGTGGGTTGGGTTGTACATATTGTGTATATTATATATATTGTACATATAGTTAGTGCAAGGGTGGTTGGTTGGTTGTTTGCTGTCTTTTGGTTTTGACCTTTATTTTTAGGGTCTTCTGACATCTGGGGCAAGAAAAGACTGAGGATATGACGTCGGTCATGCGCATTTGTACCCTGACGTCCTGACGTCAGTCAAATGCGCCCTGACAGACGTCAGCCTTATACTTTGATATTCGGGCCGACCGAGGACAGCGGACTACCCAAGTGTAAGGACTGCAGCAATGTGGATCTTCGAACATCTACATTTATGGTAGGTACAAAACTGTACTATATAGAGTATAGATCAAAATCAGGAAAGGCTATACCTCCTTGGGACCAATTATTGATATGTATCCTTAATGCCAATCTAGGTCTATGAGGTGCCCAAACGAATTTCAACATTAATGTGTTTAATTTTTTAATGATTGTTTTGGTAGGTGGGAGTAGTATTGATTGTATTACATATAATATCTTCAGGAATATAATCCTTTTTATAATTGTAAGTCTTTCTTCCATGGAATATAGGATATTATTCTAACTTTTAAACAGGGTTTGTAAGTTTTAAAGACATTTATTATAGTTATATTGAATAATTGATTTAATATCTCTTGCTAAGATAATTCCTAGATAAGTTATATGATCTGACTTGGGTATATATTTATGATAAGCTTTTTTAAAAATATTTTTCCAAAATATATTGACAGAATCTTTCTTTTTTCTTCATTAAATGTCAGATCTGAGATTTTCTTAAAGTATGCCACTGTGTCAAATAATGACTGTATAGAAGAGTTGTTTCCTGTTGATGTAATTAATACATCATTAGCAAAAAGCTAAATTTTAGATACTGTATTTTCATTTATTTTAACTCCTTCTGTGTTATTATTGTTTCTAATTAAATTGGCCCAGGGCTCCATTATTAGAGTAAATAATAAAGGGGAGAGTGGACATCCCTGTTTAGTTCCTTTCAATATGGGTATCTTTTGAGAGACATATGTACCAATTTTTATGTATGCCAGTGCTACTTTATATAGATTTTCAATCAGATTTACAAATGCATCAGAGAATTTTGTACACCTTAGCAAGATAAACAAGTAGTCCCAGCTCACAGAGTCAAAGGCTGAGTTTATGCCAAGGCTAATTAGTGTCAGATCCTTATTTTTATTTGCATAATCAAATTAAAGTTAACATTCTTATGTTGTCAAAAGTATTTCTATTTATAATAAAGGCCTGTTTGATCTATGTCAATAATGTTTGGAAGAATTGTCTTTAATCTGTCAGCAAATATGTTCATAAACATCTTGTAGTCAACATTGAGCAGTGAGATGGGCCTATATGATGACCATCTTGTAGGGTCTTTATTGGATTTCAAAACTGGCGAGATAAAAGTGTATTTCCAAGATGGGGGATAGTAAATTCAGTCTGATCTGCCAGGAAAACATTATGTATTAATACATGGACATTTTTAGAGAATATTTTGTAAATCTCTGGAATTATACCATCGTTACCTGCTGCTTTGTTTAACTTGAGTTTGTTTATTTGAGTGACAATGTCTATATATGAGATGCTCTTATCCAGTGACTCAGTCTGTTGTTTATTAAGTTTTTTGTCCATGTATGTGGTAATGAATTTCTTTATTTTATCATTTGGGTCCATATTAACTCTGTTGTTGTTTATTTTATGAAAGTAATCTTTAAACTCATCTAGAATTTATGATAAATTAGAAAAATGTTTTCCCCTGAGGAAAAAAATCTCTTTGATATGATTTTGTTTAAGTCGTTTTGTTTTATTTTTAAGTTTATTTAAATATTTGGAATTTATTGAATATGTTAGGAATTTATATTTCTCTAGGGTTATTTTGATTGTGTGATTTAAAATGTATTTGTACTTCTCATTTAACTTATTTATTTCTTCTATAATATTTTTATTTGTGATATCTCTCTTACTATTGAGCTTAAAAGTGTTTAGCTTATTCTGTATGTCTAGAAGATCTTTGTCCCATGTTTTCCTTTTATTATTATACCTTCTTATACTTTGCCCATATAGATATGATTTCAGAGCATCCCATGTATATATATATATATATATATATATATATATATATATATATATATATAAAATCGAAATATCTGGTGTGTTTATTTCCAGGAAGTTTTGTGTCTCCTTATTTATAAATTCTTTGAAGTCTTTTAGTTGAGTTAAGTAGGCAGGAATTCTTCTAATTCAGGTATTATGTGTTACATTTACCATAAGTTAAAAAGTGATAGAATTATGGTCTGATATTGGGTAGGAAATGACCATAGATTTAGATAAATCTTTTACAAGGTGATTAGAGATTAGAACTCTATCTATTCTAAAGTAAGACTTGTGTCTGTTGGAAAAAAAAAGTATATGGTAGTGACTTAGTATCAGCTTGATTATTAATGTCATTCAAATGATATATGTTAATAAGGTCTTTTAGATGTTTTGCGCTATCTGTAATTTTCCTCTTCCCAAGGGTAGTAGTATCATTATCATATAGAGTACAATTGAAATCACCTACTAATATGGTGTCTCATTTAGAGTGGAGTACTATTTGATTGAAATGCTATTTCACTGTGGTAATACCTATGCCTGGTAACCAATATATGTTGATAAATGTAAAAATGTTTCTATGAATCTGTACTGTAACCATGCAAAACATTCCTTTGTCATCCTTGTATGTCTTAATAATTTTGGAAATAGGTATGGATTTGTTCCACGGGATAGCTACCCCCCCCCCCTTTTTTCTGTGTATGTTCCGAGCTGACTAAAGTAATGTACTTGTTGGTTTCTAATTTATCTATGTCTTTTTTAAGAAGATGAGTTTCTTGAAGAAATATTAGGTTAGCTCTATGCAGGTTAAGATTTCTGATTAAACTTTTCCTCTTACATGGGTTATTTAACCCATTAATGTTTAGGAAGATCCCTCTCAAGGTTGCCATTTGACATATATAACATAAGGCAAAATATGTTTAGTTTATCATTTTTTATACAGATTAGTAAGCTATTCCCTCCTATAGATGTTAAATTAATCAAGGCTTTGACTTGTGAAGTATCTGTAAGAATATGTGGGACTTTAATTTTTATTAGAAATAAAAATGTGATTATGAGATATGATGTGGATGTCAGAACTGAAATCATACTGTAACAATAATCAAATAAAATAGTGTTAGGATTGAACTTCGCACCCAGCCTGGAGTTATAAACTCCAAATTCGAGTAGTTACAACTACTTAAGTTACCTGTCTAATTGTAACAGCAGAACTCTAGCTACCACCTAATGTCATATATATATATATATATATATATATATATATATATATATATATATTAAAACTTTCAAAACCAAAGTTAAACTCATCTGCATTACTATGTATTGTAAAATAAATTATACAATTTATACACTTATTTCTTAGTATATGTCAGGATTTGGAACACACACCCAATGCGCTGTAGAAGTCCAATGAAGGGAGAGCCAAAATATAGGAATGTAGTTTATTATTAAAATTCAACACCGATAACACACAGAGAAAATTTCATTAACGCAGTGAAATATGATAATTGCATTTTCGTTCAACACTTCATCAGATGTAAAAATAACGTAACTGAAAAGCGTTGTTTAAATATGAGATTTGAATAGGTGGCTTGGAGAACGGGCCAGTCAGTGCTTAGAATTAATAAACATTAGGGCCAATCACCATAAATAGTACAAATCATGAATATGTATGTTTGAACGTAGTTCATCTGAAAAACTATCATTTTAAACATTGCATGTTAAACCATAAAAACTTTGACTAATGATAAAATTATTCTTAAAAACAACTGATGCTAAAGTCATATATAAAAATATATAAGTGAAAACTAATAAATAATACATGAATCTATATTGTTAAATAATGCAGTAAAAAATACCATTGAGAATGTTGTTAAAAAGCAGTAAAATGTTGTTGTTGTTGTCTTTCGGCTTTTCCCGGTTAGGTGTCACCACAGTGGAACTTCGGTCTGCTACTGATTGGCAGTAGATTTTCACGAACGTCGAGGTGCCAGCTCAATGGTCAGCCTTCAACAAAGGCACACCTATTTACACATGTCTTTCGAATGCCCACCCAACCGCGGGAAGGATATGCTGACTACACACAGAAGGCACTGCCCGCACTCCGGCCGAGAATCGAACGGGAGAACCTCTTGCTGTGAGGCAACAATGCTACTGCTGCACTACAGAGGAAGTACCTAAATAAAATAAATGCCCTCTTGTGGACAAAAGTGTTAATTACAATTTAGCAGCTCTTAGTTTTAATACAGGAAGAATGGAAAGCATATCATTTAGCCCAGGTTGTTTGCTGGCCTCTAACACTATTTGTCAGTAAAGCTCACAATATTCAAGTTTAGCTTCCCACATGCCTCCTCTAATTTCTTTTGGAACCACCTCCAATACAAAATATACAAATGAAGCTTGTGAACATACAGTCTTATGACGAAAAAGGGCATTGTTTGTATTTGCCTTACTTATTTCATGCATATGTTCATAAATATGGGTTTTTAATTTTCTCTCTGTCTTACAATGAAAAATTAATTACATATCTTGCACAACACAAAATCACTATTCCACTCATATTATAGTTAGACAAACACATTATATGGGGGCACTGGAAGCATGCACCACATTTAAAAGTCCCAACCCTTATGGGATTAAATTGTGACCTGGAAGTACTTCCAAATTCAAAAAGGTTTTTAAAATTCCTTTCTTTTATATATATAAATGTTAAGGAATTCTTGAAGAGTGTTCAAGGTCAGAAATTTCCTTAAATTTCTCCTATTCTTTACTGATGGTTTTTCTAATAGTATCAGCATCTCCGTTAAAATCTAAGACATATGCATCATTCCATTCATTGGATGTATATGTCTGATTAGAAAAACCTTGATGGGAGACCAGCAGGGCTTCCACTTCCAAAATGTAGGCAAATCTATCTGTTCTGTCCTCTATAGCCTCTGTTGTAACTTGCTCAATTAGACTAATAGGGTAACCTCTCTCCTTAAACATTTCACACACAACATCATATTCTACATAAAAATTATTTTGTTGGAAGTCATACGACTAATCTTAATAAGTTGTCCTTTTATAAGGTTCTTTTTCTGAAAGTAAGGATGACCACTAGAAAAATGTAGATAAGAATTTGAAAAGGTACTCTTTCTGTGTACTCTAGAGGTAAACCTACCATTGTCTTTTGTAATGTGTACATCTAAATAAATAAGTTCATGTTATTAGAACTATAAGCGAATTCTAAAAATTCTGTTGTACCTTTTAAATATATAAGGAAATCCTTAAACCTTTCTAAGCTCTCCGTCCAAAAAATAACAATGTCATCCAAAAAGCGCTTGTAAAGAGACCAACAGTTATTAAATTCACTGTTCAGCACATATGTGTTTTCCCAACAGGTTAAGATAATGTTAGCATATGTGGGGGCACATTTGGCCCCCATTGCCACACCTTTTGTTTGCTTGTAAAACTCACCTTCATAAAATATGTAGTTGTTTTTTAAGATTAACTCCATTAATGTTAAGCAATTGGTGAAATCATTGTTGGAAAAATGACCATATGTGCTCATTGCTTCCTCCAACCATTGAAGGCCTATATCGTGAGGGATACTACCAAAGAAGTCCACTATGTCAAGTGTAATAAATGTAATCCCTTCATGGTATAAGTCGTTTTAACTGTCTGAAAAAATCCCAAGAATCTTTGAGTACTGCTGGTCCCCTCAAAGATAAATCTTTTAACTTGACATCAACAAATTTGGCTAAGGGAGCTGTAACAGAGCCTTCCGAAGATACTATTAAACAAAGTGATGGATCTAAGGAGTTCTTCTGGACCTTAGGAATACTGAACACTGAGGAAACCCTAGGATTTTTGTTGTATAAAAAAATAAAAATATCCAAACTAATAGAGCCTTCTAAAAGTTAATCATTCAACATGAGATGAATTCTAGAATGAGCTATGTTGAGTTCATTAATAGAGGCCCTTGAATATTTACAATTGTCACTAAGTTGTTCCTTTACTTTGGACTCGTATGTAATACTGTCCATCAAACAGTTCTGCCCCCCTTTATCAGGTTGCATTATTCTTATAGAACGATCCATTTTAAGTACATCTAAGAGACTTGTTTCATCCTTGAAAAGATTGGGATGTACCCTGTGCATATTTCTTTTTTTCCTGATTTCTCTTTCCACAATAGTCTCAAAATTTTTAAATTGAGGATGTAGGAGTGGATTCAAAACACTTTTTTCCTCAAAGGTGTAAATAGTGATGGGTTATTAGGTTAGTTACAAAAAAATAAGGCTAAATTCTTTTTTCTAATAAAAAGTTTTAAATCAATTATAGCTCTGGAAATACTGGCCTTCCTTAAGGGAACAAATTTAAAGCCCTTAGAAAACAAATTAAAATGTTGAATAGTAATAGGAAGAGCACTGTAGGTGTAAATTTTGTAGCCTTTGTAAATATAAATTATATTGTGGCTCATGATACCATCAGGGTCTTCAGTAATTGATTCCATAAGTCCTTGGCCAAAATCTCCTGATGGTAAATGTAATGGCATCTGACTCGTTTCCTGCTCAGAATATATACTATTAATTTCCAAACATTCTCCACCGAATTCACTCTGTAGTTGTTGTAGTTGTAATAAACATGTTGTTTGTTCCTGATCCTGTCTGATCTCCAAAGGGGAGTGTTCTAAAGGGATACCCCTAACATGGGTGTCCCTTCTATACCTTGGCTCAACATTCTCCGAAGCAAACCTGTTATCAACCCCCCATGTTCAAATTCCTTAAATTTTTGAAAAGGTCTAGGTTTGGGATAGGCTGTACAATCCTTGTATTCCTTAAGATCCCTCTCTAGTTTACCTTCCTTTTTTTGGACATTATTAATACATTTCTTATCAACATAATTAAAAATGTCATAATATTTGATTTTTTCTCTTTAAACAGTGAATAGTAAATCATTCAAAATACAGTCATTGCTTTTTTTTCCATTTCCTTCAACAAAAACACCTTTTCCCTGTCATTTTCATCTATAATAGCCCTCATTATCTCCAAGCCACATCTGTCAAATGCTTTTATCAATTCAGTATGAAATTCGGAACCTTCCTAAACCGTATTGGGGTACTTACAAATTCTCAACCCCTTGGGGACTATTTTACATTCTAAACACTCATTGAGGTGTACATTATCACAATCAATGGTTTTATATTTGTCTGACAAAAAATGTAACTTGCCCAAATTTTCCCTGTAAGTCAGGGTTTTAGTGTCCATTTTACTTGAGAATATTTGATCATTAAAATCATAATTCTTCTTTAAAATGTCATTAAAATTGAATAAAAATGTATTTTTATGTAAGTCACCTTGTTTTCCGTTAAAATTGGAACTAGTTCCTACAGACTGGTTCCCCTGTGGTTCAGCTACTTGTTGCTGTGTTAATAAAATATTAGGTAATCCAACAGAATCGTTAACCGTAGCTTCATTAAACTGTGTAGAAGAAGAATGTTGTAAAACATTAAACACATTTGATAATCCTTGTCTTGGTTGACTACGAAGCATTTCCTGGTTCCCTGGAACACACAAAACCAGTGTAACTATGGATTGGCAGGCAGGGGTTAAAAGCTCTACTAGTTGAGAAAGCTGTCCAATCATTTTGCGTAACTCTCCCCTTTTACCTGCTCTACACTCCTCCTCAGTCTCAGCCCTTGGAACTTCTGACATCTCGAATGTAAAACCAAAAACCCATATGGAGATGGCAGTGATCAAAGCGTTTTTGATCGCTGCCATCTCCATATTGGTTTTATGTGTCAAGATTTCATTAAAGACTTCTTGATATCATATCTTTAGAACTAGAAAGAACAGTTTAAGTTAACAGTAACATTGTATATATCAGAATGATAGAGCATTGAAACTTTTCATTGACTTGTTTGTATGAACATATATAGATATTAGAAATAGAGACTTTAACTAATACAGTTTATATAGACTATATAATTTCAACTTGAAAATTTCAACTGATGTAGAGGATATGTATTAATAACTAAAATAGCTTATTAACAATAGGAACATTACTAAGTAAATTATACATTTTGAAACATTTTAAAGGAATTGGGATATAACAGGAGATCCAGTTCTTAAGAAAGTAAATAGCTCAAGTCATGCGTATGAGCAAAACCAATTTGATCTATTATTAAGCAGAATTAAACATTTTTAACCAGATAAATGAGCATTTATTACATATATAACTGTTTTATATAAAAAAACCTAGTAATAACTGCAACACAACTTGGAAGGGGAATAAGAAAAGAAAAAAAAAAAAAAATATATATATATATATATATATATATATAGTAAATATAGGTGCTTTGTGTATACATAGCTTCCCTCAGCTTAGAAATAGCTGTTAACTATTGCTTCTGTGACATAATATATTACTCAGTTCAAATTATTCATTACAGTTGTTATGAAGGTAGTAATGTAAATGATTTAAACATATGCAGCCATAGAGATATACATAAATGTATTATTTTCTTGTTCATGAAGCTATGATAGGATAATTAATTACCAAAACAAAAACAGAATAGTAAAAAACATTTCATTAATCAAAGGGAAGTCATGACATTATATAGAAAACAGTATGCAATGGCTTCGTATATGGTATATATTACATACTAGCTTAAAAAAGTATCAAATAACTCTAGTTCTGAGTTAAGAAAGTTCAAAATATAACATTATCATACATTGCTAGGTAGCAAAGGCATGTTGTAGTGCGTGCATTGAAACAACAATTGCAGTACTGCTTTTTGTGTAAAGCACGTTTAAGAACATCTAATTAATATACTACTGAATTCAGCTGCTGCACATTACAAAACTTCAGTAAATGGGTTAGACAGTAAGATAATGCTTTAAATGTTCTGTAGCTTTACTAAACATAAATTATATCAATAAAGTGCTATCATAATGATAAAAATTCACATTTTTGTGTTAAAAAGTCTGTTTCCATCATATTTCCACATTTGCGACTGTTCTGCTTCCTGGAACTGGCTTACTTTGTAGCATTAAGTTGTGTGTGAGTGAAATCAAACGTCAGAGTTCATGATGGCTGCTTTCTTTCTTTCTATTCTCGAGGTTGCCAGTGTCTAAAGTTGTCTCCTGAGGGATTCCAGTGGGAAATTTGATGAAAGTAAGTGAAAATAATACATTCTGAGTGTAATAAGGCTCTGTGTACTGTAGAGACAGCACGAGGGGTTCCACAAGCCTTAGGAATCAAAGCCTCAGTAATATCAAGCCATAGAAAATACTATGTATATTTACAACATACATGAACCCTATAGCATTTCCTAAGCTACACAATGTTATAAGCCCACACATACCAAAACTGTAAGGGTATACCAGTTTCCCAAAAAAATATATATATGCATGCTTATACTATATCATTCATCTATTACTATATCAAGGAATACAGTGGTGCATATATTAATCATTCATCTGCTAATGTATCTAAGCATAAGATACTGCATTTATATTTATTTTGTTTAATCAGTTTATACTTCATAGCATGTTAGTTATTGTAATGAGTTAAAACTGTCTTAGTTTTATAATGTTAAGCAATTATAGCTAAACATAGCAATATTTTGAATAGATTAAAAAAAGAAATAATAAAAATAAAAAGGGTGGAAATATTTTTTAGTAAAATTAAATGAATATAACTTGTTACTAACCTTTGATCTCACAAAGAGAGATTAGAAAAGCAACAAATAAAAATTGTATCTGGTTACTTGTTCCTTGGGAAGAAAATTTGTTAGTATAACAAGCTGCATATTTTAAAGACTTTGAAAGCTTTGTGGTGATCTTATGTTGTTTGTGGATTACTTGAGGGAACAAGGAAGTTTACATAAAATAATCAGAATGCTGTAAAGCAAGTCATTCATTTATTTTTTCTCTTTTGCTTGTCTGTTGTCTTCCAAGTTGTGCCTGATGCCAATCTTTTCAATGAAGGGCTTGCCCATTCCATTTCTTCTATCTTGTCCAATATTTTATGTTTTTTAATATAAGCCAAGGCAGTGTCCAAATCCTCAAACATTTTAGGACCATCAGGTAAGAAGATTTTTAGTCTGGCAGGGAACAAAAAATGTGTTTTCGGTTGTGTCTTTTTTAGTTCTCTTATCAGTGGCAAGAAGGTTTTCCTTTTAGATATCACCAGAGTGGAATAATCATTATTAAAGCACACTACTGCATCATTAACTTTTAAAGGTGCATTTGCCCATGTTGATTTTAACACCATCTCTTTACCAAATGAAGATAAAAATTTGACTATAACTGATCTATGAATGTTTTTGTTACTGGCCGAGGAAGATAGAGATCTATGGGCTTTCTCTATACCAAAAGAAAATGCCTCAGATAGATCTAGAGTTTTTGATAGCCAAGTGTTTAAAAAAGTTATAATGTTATTACCTACTATGCCTTCTGGTAGTCCAAAGATCCTTATGTTATTAAGTGGGGATCTGTTTTCCAAATCATCCAATTTAGACTGGAGATGAGTGTTTTGTTTGAGTAGAAATTCAATGTTCATTTCTCCTTTAATTCTACTGTCTATGTCATTGAGAGCATCCTCTATACCCGAAATTTGTGTTTTTGCTGTTGTAAGTCTTCATATAATATATCCATTTGTTTGGTAGTTTTTTTTCTTTGAATTTGTCTATTTTAGAATCAGTTCTATCTATTTTAGTTGTCAGTTCCTACATGTTTAGTAGTAATGCCTGACGTTCTTTCTTAAGGGTAGAATCCTGGTTGTTAGCTTTACTGTAGCTCATTCTGAGGAGTTGAGATGAATGAGAAATTTCCAAGAAGATTTCTGACAGGAAAATCAGTCAAGTTTTCTTTCTTTTTGGATATTATTGTAGAAAATGATATTCCAAATGATTTCATAAGAAATAAATTCCATTAGACAAGTTTTGTTGGTACATTTCCCTGTTTATGATGTTATCTTGGTGGAGCTACAGAAATCTGCTGCTATCCTGTGTTCATCCTTGGCCACGCCCCCCACTATGAGTCTCTTGAGGTACTCCATGTCCAATTAAGTATAGACAAAGTCTCCTACCACATCATAGCTAGTTATTAGTTCCCTACTATGAAAACACAGAAAGCATACCACATACCTGGACTTATTGGAGTCACTTGCCATACAGCCCAACACCTTACTTATGGGTGATTTTAATTATCCTACTATCAACTGGGAAACATACATGACCACAAACATACTGGATCAGAGATTCATGAACTTTGTCAGTGCAAATGCTCTGGAACAGCTTTTTAGCACACTCACAAGAGACTCAAATCTCCTAAACATAGTACTCACTAACATGGGAGAGCATTACAACCCCCCTTGTGATGTCCTCTATGCTAAGATGAGACCATAAATCAGTCTCATTTGATGTAATCGTAATCAAGCTCAAATATGCTTAAGAATTTTTCTAAGACAAATTACCTCCTACTAGCTGATGGTATAAGAAGTTTCAAAGCCCCATCGAATGCATATAACATGGACTCCTATGCAGATGTGTACACCAATGCCCTGTATAACCACATAAAAGCTGTATAGAATTGGCTGTACCTGACCAGATTAAAACCAGGTCTTGCCAAAAAAAAAAAACAAGACACCCTGGTGGACCCTTAGTATAAACAGGCTATTCAACAAGAGAAAGAAACTAATGTCCAAGCACAAGAGGGAACTGGCTCAGCAGTGTAAGAAATCTTTCTCTAGCTTAATCAAATCAATTAGAGATCTTGCCAAATCCTACAAAGCTATTTCCAGAGCAAAAATGCTCTCCCTAGCTAAGGATGATCACAAGATATTTTTGAACTATGTCCTAAATCTAAAAGGGAATACCCTATTGTTCGCTGAACTGGTTGTATATGGCACCACCCATACTCAACCAGAGGTAATAGCCAACATGCTAGCTGACAGATTTGAAGAAAACACCCCCCCCCCGGTCTACTCCAGTCATCCCCCAAAGTATACATGCCACCATTCCTCAGCTTATTATCTCAAGACAGCAGGTCATCTCAGTGTTCTCCAAGGCCAAAAACATGGCCTCAATGGGACCAGACAACAACCTAAGGTTGCCTTTTAAACAACTAAAAACATGACCTAGCAGACCCACATGGATCCCTGTTTAACCACAGCCTGAAAACTGGCTATGTTATGGCAGAATGGAGTATAGCAACAATACTCCCTCTGCACAAAGGGGGACCATCAACTGACCCTGTGAATTATAGGCCCATAAGCTTGATTAGCCTCATCTGCAAGGCCATGGAAAAAATCATAGTGGACCTTATTAACAAGGAGATAGTTAATCTCCATACCATGGACCCAACCCAGTTCAGATTTGTTAAAGATAGATACTGCCATTAAACATGGTTGACATCTTCGAGAAAGTCACCAAGGCCCTGGATGAGGGAAAGACAGTGCATTCCACCTATCTTGACCTAGCCAAGGTATGTGACACAATCCCACACTCAGGTATTATAAACTCTCCAAATTAGGAATTAACCCCTACATTACCAAATGGGTAGCCAACTAACTCATAGGCCCCTTACTGTTCAGATTTATTTCTCAGAAGTCCAGGCAAACTTGGATGGTTTGTGGCTAATCAAATTCACTGATGATTGCAAATTTTGTGTGTAATCGAGTCCCGCAATGATGTTAAAATACTGCAGACAGGATTGACATAGACAAATAATTAGTGCCAAAGCCATGGGTTAAAGGTAAATGCAAATAAATGCATTATTATTCCCTTTGGGAAAGCTGACATCCCTTCTAATTACATTATAGACTGCACCTCCCTAAGTGTAGCCCCAGTGGTATGTGATCTGGGTACTCCGGTTGATAGCAATCTGAACTTTGACCACCACATATCCACAGTAGTAAGGAAATCATTCTATGTGGCACATCTTATAAGTAAAGGCATTACATCTAGATCTAATGATGTTATAATGTCATTATACTTGGCCCTCCTCAGACCAATAATTGAGTGCAATGCTCCCTTTTGCATGTACCTCATCAGACACCTGCAGAAATTGGAGAGACCACAGAGGTTTCTCACAAAGAAATTACACAGTATACAAAAGAAGTTATAGTCATATGTGGAAAGACTGAAAGCTCTGTTACTGTATTATTTCTCCTACATGTTGCTAAGGGGTAACCTGTGCTTGGCTTTCAGGGCAGTCTCTGACTGAGCCCTGATGGAAATGCTACACATTGTAAATCAAACTGCAGGAGGGTCACTCACTCCAGAGATCTTAACCTATCCTCTGTCATGAACAGGTCATACTGAAGAGACAGATACATCTCCCAAAGACTGCCACTTCTCTTGAACAAGCTTCCATTTTACAGGAAACAGAGACCATCCCCTATCCTCTTCAAATGCAACCTAGATTAATGGATAGATGACAGAAAATTCACTCTTGGGGTAGTGCCCATGTTCCTTGTGGACAGAGGAAGTTGGTATTAATTACCATAGACCCTTATCTATGTGAACTTCACTTAGCCAACGACCGACAATTGGGGCAACTCGGGATAAATATAGCTTGGCTTGTAAGGGCTCTAGGGTTATTAGCCTAGTAACCACCTATGAACCAGTGAACCTATTTGGTACAGGTTTCTTATCCAATGAGTTTGTGATGTTTTACAATATTACATTTTCATCATGAAACTGTATGCTATTCCCCTGCACTGTTTTCTTTTATTTGCTTAACACATTTCAACTTAGTGCTTCAATGGCATACCTTACTAGTGCTCTGGTTCTGAGAAGGTGGGTAACACAGGTGTGGATTCAAATATGTTTAGGTATATTTCTCCTTTATTGCTTTGCTATGTTCATTTACCCTAATATGTGTTTTACTGATGCCTTCCCTATGTGTGATTCTGTAGGTTATCCAGATAATTATCTCTTTTGGAGAATTTGAGTGACAGAAGAATGGTTTCAAAGTAATGCAGATTAAGTCATCTTGTCTTTTTAATCATGTGTTCCTTTCTACTGAAATGAAACTTTCCTATCATCAATATATAAATGCTGTCATGGCGTTTGGCGCACTCTAACAAAATGTAAATCATCTGTCTGTGGTCATACATTGTACAACAGTTCACAGAGTAACTTTACTGTTCATATGTAAGCACAGAGAAATGACGCTTCTTGTTCTATTGCAAAAATAGAGAAAAATCCTTCAAATGTGGTAAGACTTGGGCACCTGTTTTGCAACTGAGGTTACATAGCTCATTTTAGTTGTGAAGTGATGCATACATTGTCAGTACACTAGGGGAAGGGATTTCATCACCTGATTGATGTATGTGGTTTACCACTGTTCACTTTTCAGGCTTCCACACTGTTCTAACATAATCCTGAAATGTGTGTTTTCTAAAATCTATGATGTAAAATTTTCAGTAGTTTCACTTGATAATGCACTGGTCTCGTTAGTTAAGCAAGCAGGGGGTCCATAACCATGGAGGTGTAATTTGTAGCAGTATGAAAAGCAATCTGTAGTATGCAGTACATATATGAAATGAGGACAAACAAAGTACATGCATGTAAAAGTTTGTCAGTGATGTGTACATTGTCGGTGCAGTTATTTACCACTCTTCATTATTTAGTCTTCCACACTGTTCTAATATTTATTTAACAGGTGTTGTCTTCTAACTCCTTCAGTTTAAGTTTTATGTGGCTTATCTTGCTAAAGAGTGGCTCTAGAAAATATCAATTAGGAAGGCAGGGTTTCAAATATCTTGCTGTTTAGCTTATAGTGCTCTGCAAACAAATCTGTATCATGTGCTAATAACTTACCATGCAAATATGAAGTAAGGTAAACATAATTCATTTATGTGACAGTTTCCATTGCTCAGTCTACTCATGCAGTGATGTGTACATTGTCAGTGTAACATCAGAAGAGTTGTAATCCCCTGATGGTTGGTATGTTGCTTTCCAATATTCAGTTTTCAGTCTTCAACACTGTTATAGCATTTCTCTGAAATTTGTGTGCAGACCCTTTCAATATAAACTGTTCTGTGGCTTCACTTGCTAATGCTCTAATCTAAAAAATATCATTGCCAAAGGCAGAGTATGAGTCTGTTTAGGTGTCCTTTTGGTATCCTTTCTATCATGTGTTCCATTCCCCTGAAGTGTGTTTTTCAGTTACTATTTGTATGTGTTTCCATGCCATGCCTTACTAATGCCATGGCCTATAGATTATCAGTGGCATCAGCAGGGATTTGGGACCATTTAGGTCCATATTTTATCATTCTGCTGTCGTGTTTTTCAGTCACTTTTTCTTTAAGTGCTTCTGTGACATGCCTTGCTAATATCCTTGTCCAGAGAATATCAGTGACATAGGCATGGGATCACTTCCATTTGTATGGGTTCAGTTACCCTGAAAGTAAACAATGGCACTTTCTAACTTCATTTATTTCTGGATTTCTGGATTCAGCTACCATTGTTGAGCTATGAAGTTAAGATATATGGGCTCCTATCCCATGTCCATCCTGCTCATTTTGTATTTATTCAGCTTGTGTTGCACCCTGTGCTTTCTTCCCCTTTTCATCCCTGTCTGCCCTATACTCCATTTCCAACCTATAATAAGGTCACAAAATAGACGTACATACCTATAAATATAGAGAGAATGCATATAATTAAAAAAGCATATTTCTGCATTATAAAGACATTCATCTGGAGCATTTCTCCCTGGGCCTCCACTGCAAATTGCCTTTGTTCCAAGTCAGACTTTCCCAGTAAACAAACAGTAAATAAATACATAAATAAATAAAATACTTTCAACAGCAGTTGACAGAGAGCAATGTAGATGGCTATCTATGATGGTACTGAAGTGGGACTTCATATCCAATGGAAAAAATTATGAAAAATGCTTGGCACACACTAAGTCATGCAAATGAGTTAAGTCTTGCTGCATATACCAATCTGAAAGAGAATACAACTACTGCTGTTATTTGAACTCCTTCACTTATTGGGGGTTTCACATCATCTGGGGGATGTATGTCATTCCACAATTGTTCATTTTCATGTTTGCATATGTCCTACATTTTCTTGATATGTGTCTTTTTGAATACTTTCACTCCCAGTGCTGCAGTGGAGCACTTTATTGTTGCAATGTTATGAAAAATTCTGGTGGGGAAGTCATGGGTTTGATTCCCTTGACATGTAGTTTAATGGGTTACCAGACACATTTTCTCTAAATACGAGTATCAAAGGGAAAAAAAGGTTCACTGTTTCTCATGCTAAGTCTGTTTTCAGTTTGAAAGTGTTTTGTTTAGAAAATAGCTGTTGGTGTTCTTTCTGTAAAATTTGAAATAAAATGTTATATGAACTCAAAATCTCTGTGGTAATTGCATAAGTAAATAAGGAAGTAGCATGTATACTAACAGATTTGAATATTGTGTATTGTAATTGGGGCAGAGAAAGACACGTAATGGGATATTGATTTGGCTGGCAGGGGCCTGATTTGTTGCCATGCATATGGCCCAGTTGTCCAAGATCTGGTTCTGGTAACAATCTAGCATTATTAGCCATTCATGTAGGTCAGACCTGTACTGAGTAATGTCAGATGGGATAATTATTTTTGCTGACAGAGACTACACAGGGAAGTCAAAAATGGGATTGAGGTGTAAGCCCCCAAGTAGTATGCTGTATGTAGTAATATTTTTTATTTTTGCATCACTCGTGGGTTGTTGAACAATTGCTGCTGCTGCAACGTTTATATTGTCTTTAATTGCTGTGCTTTATTGCACCTTCCTTCTTCTGACAATACAATTAAAACCATGAAATAAACCAAGTTACTAGGAGTACTCATAGATGACAGACTTAAATATGACCAACATATCTTCCATGCCATCAAAAAGCGCATGAAAATTAGATTCCCTATATAGAGCAAAACTACATTTAACAGTAAACTCAACAAAATCCATAGCAACAGCCTACCTACTTCCAACTCTCTTATACTCATTGCTTAACCTCACTAATCTTAATACTGCCCTTACAACATAATTTGACTCACGTTATAAGAAAATTGCTGAATTTGTCACAAATTGTCATCACAAAACATATCACTGCACAGCCCTAAAGGATTTAGACTGGTTATAGCTCTCCAGCAACTCACATACTCCCAACTTGTTTCAGCTCACAAACTTATCTATAAGCCAGAAAATTATCCGCTGTAAAAAGTACTTGTTACAGCCTTACAGCAATAGCAAGAGTATTGTGCTTCAATAACAATGTTTTCCTGGTCAAAAGTAAAGCAAATAACTTACCAGGCAACTTAATCTATTTCTGCTATGTCACAAAAGCCTGTAACTCCATTCCACTACTATTAAAACAAGTGAAAAATACTTCAAAAGTCTAATAAAGTAACAGTTGCCTGCCCCTACTGTAAATTTGATCTGGGGCCCTCCTCCCAGTCTAGTGTCTTTACCTCATTCTACCTAATACAGGGAGAACATTTGAGAAGACCAATCAGCTTAGTTTCTGCTCCTCCTTTCTCTCTTTCCACTTTAAAAAAAACAAATTCTAAACTTGTTTCCTGCCTTTCCTGTGGGTAGTCTAGTCTGGATACAGATTTGCTGTGTCCAGGACTATTTGTGGGCTTCTAAGCCCCCAAGCCTTTCTGTGTTGGAGGGAAGCCTTCTAGCTTAATTTTGTTTCTTAGAACTAGCCATTTTTTTAGTTTCAGCACTCAAATCTGTTTATTTGAGCTCAGCACTTTTTTAGAACTTATTGTAAGCACTAAATAAGCTACAAATTACTACAGCACTCAACTTTCCTCACTGTCTAGAGGAAAACAGTTTCTAGTACTTAACATATAAGCACCTATCCAGGCATGTCTAAGGATCAGCTCCCGGTGTTTTCTCCTGTCTACCTGATGAATCTGGGCATCTTGGGACAATGCAGCAATTGCCTCATGTACACAGACAACCCTCTCCTCCTACCACCCAACACTACAACCTGTGAGAGATGCACTTATATAGCCAAACTGGAAGCAAAGTTTTCTTCACCTAAGACTGGATAGACAGTCAAGAGGAGAAGGTAAACACTTGCACCACACCACACTCAGCACATAGTCCCTTAAAGCCTACACCACCAAAACACACACATAGAAACACAAAACACACACCTACATTCACGGAGGCACTCAGTAAAAACCTGCCCAAGCAACAGGGACCTCCAAAGCAGAAACACAAGCAACCTCCAGCCCCCAACACAACCCAAATTACACATAGCCCACAAACTCAGTGTGCCACTCAACCACAGCCCATAAGGCATAACAATGTACCCAACACTCTAGTCATAGGTGACTCTAGAGTCAGGCACACTGATGTTCCACTCACCAGGCTAAACAAGGAGAAAGTTTCTGTCAGCTGCCTGTCGGGTGCCAGGAGCCACCACATAATGCATGCACTCAGGTCACTCCACAACAAGTACAAATATAACTTTATCATTGCCCATGTTGGTGTGAATGACCTGAGACATATCTCCCTGGACTACATGAAAAAGGACATGGAGAAGCTGTCCAATCTTGTAGCTCAGGCAGGTATGACCCTAGCCCTGAGTAGCATCCTGCCATCACCCAGAATGATTCCACAGTACAAGGACAAAATGATTGACTTCAACAATTGGCTAAGCTTCTGGTGTCATTCTAAGGGGATCCAGTATCTGTTTTCCTGGGATGACATGATCGACAAACCATGATGCTTTGCCAGAGATGGCCTGCACCTGTCGCCCCTGGGATTCCGGATACTGGCTAAGGCTCTATCCACCCCTATAGTGCCTTTTTTAGGCAAGGTTCAAATGACAAATTCACCACCGTAATAGGTACAAGCAAGAAGAATCTGAGAGTATTGCTACTCAATGCTAGAAGTCTAAACCTCAAAATGCACTTACTCGAGGCACTCCTTAAAATGGAGAACATCAACATCTGTGCAGTGACAGAGACCTGGTTCAAGGCTCCAGAGAGTACACTTGCATTGCCAGGCTATAATTCATACCTCACCTTTCGGCCACCTAAGCTGGACTGAAACACTAAAGACGGAGGCGTGTCCATATTCATTAAGGATATCCACACCTCCAGGCTAGTTTTTCAGCATAATGCATCTGAGATTATCCAATTGCAACTAACTCTGGGCAAGGCCGCAATCCAAATTGTAGCTTGCTGCAGATCTCCCACCATGCCCCAGGATTCCCACTCCTCATTTCTTGATACACTGGAAGATATTAGGGTACAACCTAACACCCTAATAATGGGTGATTTCAACTACCCCACCATTAACTGGGAAAACTACTCATGTACCAACTCTTGTGCGCAACGTTTTCTGGAATTCATAAATTCCAATGCCTTGGATCAACTTATCCACACCCCCACCAGGGGCAGCAATATCCTAGACCTGGTTATTACCATAATGGACATCTGGTGCTCCACACCAGAGGTCAATTCTTCATTGGTCAGATCCGACCACAAGCTAATCACCCTAGACATCCACATCCCTCCCCCACCCCCCATTAGGGATACCACAGAAAAACATTTCTCCAAAGCCAACTTCACGCTTCTTAAGACAGAAGTGGCAAACTTCATGACACCCATGCCGAAAGGCAATAGAGGTATGACTGCTGAATCCTACACAAATGCACTTTATAAGCACTTACTCGAGTGCATGGATCATGCAATCCCTAACAGAACCAAGATACTATCCTCCAAACAAAAAGGAAGCCAATCTGGTGGTCCCCTGCCACAAACAAACTCTACAACAGAAGAAAGCAACTGTTGCAAAAAAGAGTAAAATCCCATGATTGGAGAAACTCCCTGGTCAGCCTCAGTAAGAAGCTGAGATCCCTCATAAAATCCTCCAAAGCTAGTTATGAAAACAAAATCGCCACTGGCTCTAAAGACAACCACAAAGCATTCTATAGCTATGTCAAGAATCTCAATGGCAACACTTAGATCTGCTCTGAGTTACAGCACAATGGCACTAAATATACAGAACCAACTGATATTGCCAACAACCTGGCAGATAGGTTCAGTGCTAATTTTACCCCCTGTCATCCCCTAAAGGGCCCATCTCTATACCAGAAGAATGCAAAGTTCCTGTAATCATGGCTGCACAGGTAAAAAACACACTATCCAAAGCCAAGAACACAGCATCCATGGGACCTGACAACATCCCAGGCTGTGTTCTACATGAACTACAGAACGAATTGGCACCCTACCTAAACACCATGTTCAATCATAGCCTCAACTCAGGCTATGTGCCCACTGAATGGTGCACAGTGACGGTTATCTCACTCCTCAAAGGGGGAGCCACCACGGACCCCGGAAACTACTGCCCCATTAGCCTAATGAGCCTGGTCTGCAAGGCTATGGAACGTAATCATCATGGAACTTATAAACAATGACATTGGTAATCTCCAAACTCAGGACCCCACCCAGTTCGGGTTTGTAAAAGACAGATCATGTCTCCTAAACCTGATAGACTTCTTTGAAGCAGTCACCAAAGCCGTAGATGAGGGTAAGGTGGTTCACACAGCCTATCTAGATCTTGCCAAGGCTTTCCACACCATCCCCCACTCTGGAATCATAGATAAACTCACTAAACTAGGTATAAATCCCTATGTCACAAGATGGGTTGCCAACTGGCTCACTGACAGAACCCACACTGTGAAAATAGCAGACTCCAAATCCAACTTCAGACCAGTGACAAGTGGAGTACCACAGGGTTCAGTTCTGGGTCCTCTCCTGTTTGGTATCTACTTCTCTGAAGTACAGGCTAACACAGAAGGTCTTTGGCTAATGAAGTTTGCAGATGACTGCAAACTAGGATCCATAATCAAAACTCCAAAAGATGTGGACATCCTACAAAAGGGCCTCACTGAGACAGATGCCTGGTGTCAAAGCCATGGCCTCAAGCTCAATGCCAAAAAGTACATTGTCATCCCTTTTGGTAAAAACTAGTGACAGCTGGTGACTTCAAATTAAAGGGGGGGGGTTGCAGGAGATAGCTGAATGGGTGGGGCCAATGGGAAGGGGTGTGGCCAACTAGAAAGGGGTGGGGCTATGCTCAAAACCACAACAACTGGAACTTTAATTAAATACGCTGCCCTGGGTGCCAAACCATTATTACGAGAGTCCAATCAAGACAAAATGAAGTGTAGAAGAAAAAAATATTTCAATGCATTGGCTACATGACAACTTACTTAATATCTAGATGGAAATACAAAGGTTGTGAGGCATGAAAAACTAAATTGCTTTTTAAATACATTACTGGAATGCCAGTCAAACGTGGTGGTGGTGCTGCGGTAACGTTGTCACCTTGCAGTAAGATGCTGTCCGGTTCGATTCTCAGCTAGAGCGTCTTCTGTGTGGAGACATGCGTGAATGGGCATACCTTCATTGAAGGTTGTGAATCAGGGCTGGTAACTTGGCACGTAAAAATCAAATACCAATCATTAGTGGACCGGAGTTCCACTGTGGCGACCCCTAACCGGGAAAAGCCGAAAAGACACAAACTGGAATGCCAGTCAAAATCAAGTATAAAAAAAAAACAAGCAGCACTCAGCTCAAACCACTTCTCCTTGCACTGCAGTTCTAATTATAATTTATATTCAGCTTTATAAAATTACCAAGTAACATGTTGAAAGTAGCAATCTCTGTGATACCCCCACTTGTAAAAATGTTTCTTATCCAAAAAAGTCCTGCCTGACAACAACTATCTACTTGTTTCATGGAGAACACATGATCAAAGTAAAGAATGAACAGTGAACAAGAAACAAGTTCAAGATAAATTGCTTAAAGGATTACTGCACAGGTTATGAACCACACATGATAGATTAGCATTCTGTTTAGTTTACGGGTAAATCCTGCAAAGATGACTGCAAGTCTTCAACAAATGTAATGAGCTTCTGAAAATACTGTAATCCTGTCCTTTATTACAAATACTGTCATATGCATTTCAATACCTAAGGCTTATACGTTATCTAGTTATGTAAATATTCTCTGCATAGCAACAATGAAAAGGCTTTCAGTGTTGGTAATTCTTTAACAGTATGCTTATTAAAGCTTGCTTGCATCTTACAATCTCCGACAAGCATACCTGTTGGTCATTAAAGCATTGTTACTTTAATACAGAGCAACAGGGCACTGCAACAGCATGCATTTTCTGAATAATAAGAAGCATAAATCAACAGTATAAACATATGACAGAAAAACAGAACATTCAGCAAAATCAAGGACAGATGAAAAGCCACAGTCGTACTTGTGATCTACCTTGGATGGGGGAATACTCTGCACACTTACACTGCATAACTGCTCCTTGCCTTGCTTGGACACATCCAGAGCCACTACAATGGGGAGTGGAGTGCAACAAGTAGGTCACAGTTTGAAATGTCATGGCTGACGATGATTGCTCTGACACTCATACCTCTCAACCTCAGAGCAAGAAATCTGGACAAAGCCATACATAGAAGTGGGACACAGGCCCAAAAATAAAGACAATTTTTAAATATTGCTCTTATAAACTTAGAAAGATAATAGAATAGTAGAAGGTCTTGCATTAGTATAAATTTTTGAAGGGTATGAAATCTGAAACTCAAATGTCTGCCATTATTTTCCAACGTCAGTCTTTAATGAGTTGCTACTAATTTGCCAGAAAACCACAATTTTATGAAAAACAGACCAAATATGTTATGCAAAAATATAAAATTGCCACACAATACAGCTGGGATCCTGTCAAAGAAGGGACACCTTTTCCAAATTAGTACTGTTAACTTGAGCAGCTGACAAAATAAGAGCATCTACATGCATTTCTGAAATAAAAGTAATCTATAACTCTGATTACAGTTATTTATAATTGTAAATCCTCCACGTTTTCTTCCAAAATTGCCATTTTGCAGAGGGATTATTAGGGGGAGAGCAACATTTTGAGCCAAAATTGGAGACATTTGAGAGGTTTGGATATTCCTAATTCTATAAATCAATTTATTTGCATGTACCTCTCAACCTCTTAATGCAGAAAATCTGGACAAGGCCAAATATATTGGGGGAACATATAAACAGTACTAAAAATTGCTCTTGTATAAAATTAAGACAGTTGATAGAATAACATGTGTTGCTTTAGCATGCATTTTTCTGAAGGTTATGACGTCTGAAACTCAATGTCTGTCATTATTTAGTGACTTCATTCCTAAATGATTTGGCAGAAAACCACAAATTTTATGAGGAACAAAAATAAGAAGCAAAAATCTATTCATTCTGCAAAATTCTGGACAGTTGAGAGGTATAGTTCAGCCAGGGCTGACTGAGTTTGCTGCCCCCCCCCCCCCACAAAAACATGGTAGAATAGAGCGTTCCCCCCTGCAGCCATTCCAATGTCCCATTCCTTGGTTATTTCGCCCCATTTGCCATAAACACTGTAATGTGCATACTGCTTTACTTCTGCGATGATATGGATTTCATTTGAAAGTTTTATTTAATATTTTACAGTATAAACCCTAATAGATATCTGCTAAACAAAGTAATGCAGTCTACAATGAAAATAGACTTAGCATTAAAACTTCTCTGCCCTTGAAACTCACATTCATTGAAACAGCATTGAAACCCACGTTCAAAGAAAATACATTTTGCCAGTGACAGATAAAGATTAATTTTGGGCTGTTTTCAAATCATAGGCCCCTTGAACACGAAACATACACATGCTCTTTGATACACCTTCCTGACTGTATTAAATTATATTCCTTGTACAATACAGTACAGTTGTTAGAGGGCACTTTGAATTTATTGTTTTGAACATTTTTCCAGTAAACAATGAAACAAAATGCATTCACCAATAATGACAAAACTGCCCAATTCAGAACATTTCCATCATAAAAGTCTACTCAAACTTCTACAGTCCACCAGAATCAGTAAATATGCACGATCTCTGAAGAAGTAAAAGTCATCTAAATAATTCCACATTAAAGAAATCTGTTATCTAATGAAGAGGTTACTGCTAGCAAACAACTTTATATGTCATTGTTTCATCTACAAATAAAATGCCTGTTGCCCTTGAGGAATAAATTGCCTATGTTACATTAAAAAAACAATAAGCTAGTAATATTGAAATAGGAAATGGATGGCAAACTGATAACAGGTTCGTAGTTACTAGATATCTTCGCCAGAGAGGACTGCAGCATCCATTCCCTTTACAACAGAGTACAGTATCAGCAATGGATCTACCTACTGTGGGAGTAGAACCCACAGCCTTCTGCATCAAAAGCAAGTATACTACCTGTTGTGCTATTAACAATGTAAGCAGACTCGGCATAAGCAGCAGTAAACTTTTTGTTCCCCTTCAGCTCTCAGCTCCTCATAAAATCTACTCGACACTCAGCTGTATCTCTGAACTTTGCAGCACAAGAAATCAGGAAAAAAACAAAATTTATTTGGGGGGGGGGGGCAAAAGCCCAAAAACCAGGGACACATTTTAAACATTGCTTATACAATGTTGGAAAGTTGCTAGAATAAAATGCTGTATTACCACCATACATTTCACTGCCAAGTATTGAACCCAGGACAGAGCAACATACCACTATGCCAAATCATCTATTTTTATGAAAGAAAGGAAGACTGAAACTTAAATGGCTACCATTTAGTGAATTCAGTTCTCACCATAGCTGTCAACATCTTAGTACAAAACACCTGAACAAAGCCAATAATGGGGGAATACAGCGCCCAAACATATTCAGTGAGTTCAATTATCACCATAGCTCTTAACCTTGGCACAAAAAACCTGGACAAAGCCAATAATGGGTGAATACAGTCCACAAAATAGGGACAGATATCCACTGAGGACACCAGAGCAAACCCACACAAACACAAGGAAGACATGCGGACTCTACACAGAAGGCACCCCAGCCAAGAATCAAACCAAACAACCTGTAGCTGTCAGGCAACAATGCTACCACTGCACCACTGCACTACTGTCTGTGTTAAGTAACAAAAATACAGAAGCCACAGATTTTGTGAGGAACAGAACAATATGAGACAAAAATCTGCAAATGTTTTACAAATGGTGGTGGGTAGGGAATTCAGGCTCTTGTCACTTGGACCCAAGGTACAGGGTTCTAAGCCTTATTCTCTACCCACCACCATGTAGAAACTGGGGCATTACACACATACTACCTGTCTCTGTCCCCCATGCGATGCTGCAGCAGCCCACATACACATACTTCTATCCTCCATGCAATTCTGCAGCAGCCCAGCTAAGTCCTCCATAGCGATCCTGCAGCCCGATCACCTGTCTCTGTCCTCCATAATGGCCCACGCATGCTGTTGGGTCTCCCACGAGATATGAGGAGGCTTGAGCCTGTGGGCGATGCAGTCTGGTGACCTTCAGGTTTGTGCAGTCATCACCGCACAGACCTCTGGGCTGGAAGAGCAGAGTTTCCTGCCTTCCCTATCCAGACTGCCTAACAAAGCAGTCTGGAGCTCAGGAATGAGCACGCATGTGTGTGTAGAGTTCTGGTCTGCCTAACACAGTGGTCAGGAACTAAGCACGCCTGCGCGGAGTCTGGAAATTTAAAATTTTATTTTTATATGTTCTATGGTGGGGAGAATGGGGAATTTATTTTATTCATTTTACAGGTGGCAGGTGGGGGGGGGCCTGCAGTCCTGCAGTCCTATAGCACGAGCCATCCCTGGTAAAAACTCTGTACCCATGACCTACCACATAGGCGGCAGTCTACTTAACACCAAAAGTGTGGCAAGAGACCTTGGGACACAGGTGGACAGTAGTCTCTCCTTTGATAATCACATCGCCACAGTAGTCAGGAAATCCTTCTATGTGGCACACCTCATCACAAAAGGTTTCTCATCCAGGAAAAAATAGGTCATTGTTCCCCTCTACTCATCACTCATTAGACCCATTATAGAGTGCAATGCCCCTTTTGGTATGTACCTCACAAGACATCTACAACTGGAAAGGCCACAGAAATACCTCACAAAGAGGATTACCACCTCAAACAGATGCCCTACGCAGACCATCTCAAAAAACTGCAGCTTTACTCAGTCACATATCGCCTACTCAGAGGTGATCTCTGCCTAACACACAAAGCTATGTCAAACCCAGAGCTTTTAGACATGCTCCACTTAAAGAAATCCCAATCCCTACAAGCTACACGCTCTAGGGACCTAAACCTTGTCACCACAATAAACAGAACATGCTGGAAGGATAGATTCCTGTCCCAGAGACTTCCCATACTCTGGAACAAATGACCTATCTATATCAAACAAAGCTCTTCATTAGCACTCTTCAAGAAAAATCTTGATGACTGGATGGGAGATAGGAAATTCACCCTGGGGATCACTTCTGTTTTAGTTCAAAACTGTTACTCTGCCAGTTAGCACAGAGGACCAAAGCTTCCTATGTGTTAGTGAACTACTTCCTGTGGCAAAGTTGCAGAGTTTGAATCTTTCCACCTTTATTTACTGACTGTGAAACTGAGCAAGTCACTTAGCCAGACTGTTCTTTGGAACAATTTGGGATTTTTGCTAGGCTCCTTAATGATCTCCAAGACTTCATGCCTATTAACTATGAACCTGGTGTCATTTGCAAGCCATTTCCTATTGCAAAGCTGGTCTGGTTCAGAAATTGTTATGGCAATATCACCAGCACACAACTTTTTTTTTTTTAATGTAACATGGGCAATTTATCATTCAATGGCAGAAGGCACTGCATTTGTAAATGAAGCACTGAAATGCAAAGTTGTTTGTCACCATCACTCTCTGCATTAGTGACAGTTATCTTCGATGTAGAATTTTTCAGATGATTTTTATTTTATCAGAGATTATGCATATTGACTATTTGTAGACTTTAAGCAGTATGAGTGCCCCTTTATGGTTCAAATTTTATGAAATGGACAGTGTTACCATTACTGCTTCTTACACATTGTTTCACTGCTTACTGGAAAAAATGTTCAAAATTACAAATTTAAAACAAAGCCTAATGAATGTTGTTGTATTAAACAAGGAGTATAATTTCATACAACAGGAAAGTGAATGAAAGAATATGTGCATTTAGGCATGATCCTAAACAAATGTGTGCAGAGGGGCCAATGACTTAAAAACATCCCAAAGAACACTTATTCTGTCACTGGTCAAAAGCATTTTCGATGAATGCAAGTTTCAAAGGCAGAGAAGTTTATTGTTGCTCATGCTTAGTTTGTTTTCAGTGTGAGACTGTTTAGTTATGTTTAGTAAATGACTGTGTTTGTTCAATAAAATGTGAAATACGAGTTTTAAATTAATCCAAATATCTGTAATCATTGCAAAAGTAAAGAAGAAAGTAGCTTGCACACCAACAGGTTTGAACAGTGTTTATGTTAATTGAGAAGAGACAGACAAGTAATGGGATACTGGAATGGCCACAGTGGAGGGTGACCCTGGTCTGTTATCCTGACTAGAGCTCCATTTGATAATGATCTAGCTTTGGTTGAGAGTGAGATTGGGGAATGTCACCAGGTGCTGGAATAATTTGGTATGGCTCTGAATAAACTGCATCCATTAGCATTATCTCTCTCTGTCCTTATCAGCTTTTATCACAAGAATTGTTCTCTCTTGAGCCAGTTCATACAGTAATTGCCATTCACTTCTCAGTAAATTTGGGAAACATGCTTTATTGTTCGACACATTCTTTAAATGTCTTCTTCACAATATTTATTTATTTTATTTATTTATTGGCATTTGTTTTCTGGGATAATCTGACTGAGCAGTGCTTTTTTTCAGAATAAGCCCATGGAGAAAAGTTCTATTATATGGGCATCGTGGACATTTTTGAAAAAATTCATCATTTACAGTCAATTTCATTCATGAACAACAGTTCCATTATTCAGGCATCCTTGGTTTATTTACAAATACTTTTGATTAAAAATATGATTCAAAAACCTGTAGTATTAGATACTTTCTCTGTGTAAATCCCAACTATCATCGTATTTTGGAACAGCACTTTCACTGAACACGAGGCGCAAATTCAGTCTTCTTACATATTTTCAAATCAGTTCAAATATTCATCATGTCAGATCACTGACAGGGTATACAAATCAAAAATATTTTCTAAATAATTTAGAGTTTTCTTTAATTATTTCCTATGGACTATAATTACAATTAGTAAAGCAATTTTTCTTCAAAGAAATATGAGTACCTTATATGTATTTTAGTTGTGTTTTGTCCATAATGTAGAAAAACTCATCTCTGCCTGCCTCTCCTCCACCCTCATCCAGGCATGACCCAAGGGGACTTTGATCTGATTTCTGATTACTTCCTCTTCATTTCCATCAGAGTCATTAATTAGTTGGATTTGCACACTGCTGAAACTTCCAAAAATGCTTTATCTTTATTTAAATTCTGACCATTTTAGAATTTAATGACTTTTGTGAAACCTTTGTATGTTGTTTATTTCTCTTAAATTTCAATATCTGAGGCAAAGGGTACGCTCACTTTTCCTCATACTCTGTCTTATCCCTTCCTATTGTTTACCACATTGCATTCTTTTTCCACTATTGTAAATGTTTTAAATAATATATCTTATAAGTACTAAGCAATATTTTTTTATTTATTGAATGACTTAAAATTCTACTTTCCCTATCTCTTATTTTCATATTTTTTTCTTTTCCTCCTGTCAATAATACCATCAAACAGCTCTAAAAACTCATAATGTAAAACTGAATTATGTTCTAAGCCATTCAGAAATATCTGCGTATACAGGACTTTTTGTACTCTTATTACATTCCAAAACATACATATTGTCCATTTGCGAATTCCAATAGTTTAATAATTTTGTCTAACTAAAGCTCTGTGTGTTAATGTAATTTACTCAAAAAATGTGAATGGGGAATTAAACTAATTGTTCATTACCAGAAGTGACAATCCCTGTACATAGACCTCTATCTCCTTTCTTCTATATTAAGTTGCTGCTCATTGATCTCTGTTGTGTTCCTTATAAGCTGCTTATCATTTTCTGGGGCAGATACTCAGTTTGACATGTCTGCAACCAAAACGTATCTTGTCAGTTGTTTAAGCAAAAAAGTAAGATCTCCAACAATTTGTGGAGTCATGGCATCCACTGAAAATAGTTCCTGAAATGACATAGTGAAGTGTGAGTGCTTCTGCAAAAAATGATATCCAGCTTTATAGACATACACACAATAATCATTCATTAAATATTTGAAAAAACTATGATCTGATGTCAATCTTCATCTATTCTTGACTGATGGGTTACAGCTCCAATCCTCAGAACTGATTCAGCTGTTCTATAGCACGCATCAGCCAAAAAAAAAAATCTCTTGAGCTGTAAGTCTACCTACAGTTCCCCTCTCCAGATTACCCCAGATCTCGTTTGCCACTCTTGCGAAAACGACACGTCAGCCGACTCTCTCATAGTACTTTCAAATTATTTCATATCTATTTTATAACTGTTTCATAACTATTTGCTTCATAGTTTTTCTCATTTGAGTGTCTGGTCTACTCTTGAGTATGTGATTTTTTTCATACCGCCGGTAGTTTTCTTTCTCCCTACCATCACTGGTAGTCCCTTCTCTGTTTTTACCATTGGATACCTTTTCTACCATTGTTGGTAGACTTTCTTTACTTTCTTTCTTTAGTGTGTGTGTGTCTGTGTGAGCTTGATATTTATGGCAGAGAAACCAAAATCATCTACAACAGGCTTTAAACAATGTACTGAGTGTGGCAGGAAAATGCCAAACTCAGACAATCATGAAAAACGTGTTTAAAGTTTGGGTGTTCCTCACTTGAGTGTGGCTTGTTCCTTTTTGCCAGGGCTTTAGTAATAGAACCCTGGCAGGGAGAAAAAATAAATTGATCCTCAAAGGGCTCCTTAAGGCCCCTTTTGAGGAAGCCTTGTCCAAGGCCAACCTGTCTCCTCCGGCCTCTGGCTGAAAGACCTCTCTCTCGGTGCCATCATCCTCTTCGGCACCAACCATTAAAAAGCACAAGCATGCCTTTGAGGGTTCCTCCATGAAACTGAAAACAAGGTTTCCAAAATGTTCGGAATGGTCAAAGTCTTCTGCACTGAAAAGTTTATTGGTACCTTCTACACTGGCTATGTCTGTGGTTTAGAGTCCTGGTTTTATGGCTGTAACCACCTCTACGGCTCTGATTTCGGTGCTGATTGTTTCCACCATGGTGCAATAGATGGTGCCAAAGCTAATGATAGTCTCAGAACCCAGGTTTACCTATTTGCCATCTTTAGACCCTTTCTGTGGACAATTACCTAATCCATTCCTAGAGAGACCTGAGTCTTTTAGCCCTTTAGATGTTGTTCACCAGAAGTCTTTCAGAAGTGGATATTTTTAGGTTGGTGGACCAGATAATGGCAGCCCTGGGTCTTCTCTCTTCTGTTCAGCCCCCCTCTCTTTCAGAGCAGGTGTTTTTTTCTCCATCCATACCCAATTATTCTCCTCCTCTAACCTTGGCACAGATTTTAGAGCCATTGGCTCTGATCTCCCAGGTTCCAATGACTTCTGCGCTGACTACAGATTTGTCCTCAACATTGAGTCTAGCTCTGCCCCCCTCAGTGCCATCAGCACCATCAGGTTCCCAGGACTGTGTCCTTGCTGTCAAGCATGGAGGGTTCGTGCCAGCTCTGAACATTTCTACAGAGCCTTCCTTATCCCTTATGGCTATGGTGGCAGTGGACCCTTCCTCAGTTCCTGTCTGTCAGGGGTGACTCTTAGGATGGGGTGTGACCCTGGTTCTGTCGGTCTCTGTTCCAGGTTTCCATTCCTCCTCAGGAGGTCCTGCCTTTCAGGCTATGGAACGGGGTTTAGCCACTGCTTTTTCTCATGTGGCTGCTAGGTTATTGGAGTCTTCCCCTGTAATCCCAAGTTCTTCAGTTCAGTCACCAACCTGTACCCCTGGACAGCATGCATCATGGTCACAAGACTTGCCTTCTAAAGGTACTCCATCTTTTGAGTCCTCCTCAGATATTCCCAATGAAGAGTCCCCTTGGAAGAGATTGTGTAAGAGGAAGCACCTCAATTCTCCAGAAGAATCTGTCACAGAGGATGTAGATTTTGATGAAGGGGAAGGTTCCCTATGGTCACCCCTGGAAGACGTCTCCTTTAGAGACATTCTGGAGATCCTAAAACAGAGTGGTGATTGGAGGTCCAAAGACCCATCCTCAGAGAAATCTGTGTACATGCAGGCCTTTCATGCATGTCCATCTACTTCCTGGGTGACCCCGCTCGCTGATGATTTAATTAAACTAATTGCTCAGTAGGCTAGGAAGGCTCCTCATCTATAGAACCAGTCCCCTGGAGACCAGACAAAATACTTACTGCCACAGAGGACTAACCACATTGGGCTAAAGGCTTAGTAGTAGATGTCATGGTGGTAGTGGCTGCCACGAGAAAAGAACTAGCCAAGGAAAGTGGACAGATTTGAGAAGCGGGTCTATGCATCATTGACCTTCTCCATCAGGTCCTTGAAATTCTTGGCACACTTTACTAGGCTCCAAAGAGATCTGATCAAGGAGCTGTCAGGTACCCTGGCAGGGGTTTTGGCTGAGGGGGTCCAGGAAAAGGTGGCCTCCCAACTAGCTACCCTGGAGTCAATTTCAAACTCATCCATGAGGCTCATTGCACATGCGGCCGAAGGGGCAACCAGGTCAGCAGCTTCAGGTGTCGCAATTCAGAGACATGTTTAGATGCACCTGTGTGAGTTTGCAGAACCATTCAAGTCTTCCTTTGTCACTGCCCCCTCTGACGGGTCCTCTTTGTTTGGTCCCAAAGTAAAGGAAACTCTGTTCAGGTGTGAAAAGGATGGAAAGACTTTGTCTGCTCTGGGCGTATGTTTTTTCACTCCTCAATGATCCTATTCCAGGACTCAAAGAGTGGTAAAAATTGGTTCAAGAAATCCCAGAAGCCCTTCCAGGACACATGTGGCTCGGACTCCCTTCAGGGCAGAGGGGATAGTTATAGTGGAAGAAGCTGTCCCAGAGGCAGGGGTGATCTGCAGAATCAGGGTTCCAGAGATTCATGCTCTGGTCACCCCTATCAGTGCTCCTGAAGGGGGGCCTGATTGCTTACCTCTAGAAGCAGTCGGGGGAAGAATCTCCTTGCACCCAAATGCCTCATGGTGCATAACCACCGATGCCTGGGTGCTAAGGATAATTACTAGAGGTTATCTAATTCCCTTCACCTTTTATCCAGGATCTCCTGCAAGACTCCCCAGCATTCCACCCACTCAGAGAGTGCAAGCAGCAATAAAAATACAAAAGCTACTAGAAAAAAAGAGTCATCCAAGAAGTCCCACCAGACAAATTAGGATCCGCTTTTTACTCAAGATTCTTTTTAGTGCCAAAGAAAACAAGGGACTGGAGGCCAATTTTGGATCTCAGTATTCCAAACAATTTCATCCAACAAGCAAAATTCCAGATGATCATGGTTCAGTCTATTCTCCCCTTTCTAGAGAAAGATGATTAGATGTACTATATTGACTTTCAGATGGTTATTACCACATAAAGCTGGACAAACACTCAAGAAAGTTTCTCCACTTTCAGATAGGAGCCAGTCATTTCCATTTCAGAGTGCTGCCCTTTGGCTTCACCACAGCACCCAGGGTGTTCATCAAGTTTATGGCAGCAGTCACAGGTCACTTGAGACTGTATGGATTCTGAGTGTTTCTTTACCTAGACTACTGGCGCCTCTCTACTCCCTACAGGCATCTGCTATAACAGACCATGGACTTCATCTTGAATCTATCCCACCAATTGGGCAAAACAGTCAAATGTGTAAAATCCCAGTTAAACCTCACGCAGGACATGGAATTTATCGGCGCTCATCTCAACACTTCTTGCATAGAATCATTTCCCCTACACAAGTTACAGAAGATACAGGCGCAGGTTCATTCACTATTGCACTCAAACAAAATACTTGCTAAATTGATTCTGCAGGCACTGGGCTCCATGGCAGCTGCTATCACTTTAGTTCCATTAGCAAGATTTCACATGAGTCTCCTCCAATGGCTACTAGTGAACCAATGGTCAATTCTAACCCACCCCATGGACCACTTAATTTTCATATCAAGTCGATGCAAGAACAATCTAACCTGGTGGATGCATTCAGAGGAGATTCTTCAATGCTGTCCCTATGTTTCCCCCCAGCTCAAGGCCATAGTAACCACGGATGCTTCTCAGATGGGGTGGGGGGCATTATCTGGGAAGGACAGTCCAAGGTACTTGGTACCCTACGAGACCAACCTGCATATCAATGTGCTTCTGGCATTGCAAGCATATCATTCTGCCTTACCTCTATTCAGTCAGACGACATGTCAGTGGTCTGGTACATCAAGAAACGGGGGAACCAAGTCCTGTGCATTGTGTTGAGAAGCCCTTTGAGTGTGGCAATGGGCCATATCTTCCAAATGCTTTCTGATATCAACGCACATCCCGGGGACTTCCAATGTAATTATGGTCAAATCAAGCAGATGTATTCTCATGTCTCATGAGTAGTCTCTGAACTTCAGAATAGCAAAGGAGATTTTTCTTTGTTGGGGTCAGCCTTGCTGCGACCTGTTTGCCTCACCCCTGAACAACAAGTGCAGAAGCTACTGTGCCCTAATTCCTCCTTTGGGGAAGTCCTCCAGAGGTGGTCTTCTCCATGATTGGCTCCCAGGTCTACTCTATGCCTTCCCCCCTTCCCTGTGATCCCAATGTTTCTCAAGAAGTCATCTCAGTTGAGAAGCAAAGTGATCCTCAGTGCTCCATATTGGACTCGACAGATATGGTTTTCCTTCCTTTGGCCTCATCTGTTCTGCTGCCCATGGACTCTGGACCCAGTTCTGGATTTCCTGTCCCATCCCCAGGTACTAGTGTATCCCCAATCTTCAGACTCTCACACTAACAGCTTGGTTCCTTCACTTCCGATAGTCGGCAGGCATAATGGTATACCTTCTCCCGTGTGGCACATTTTGTTGGCATCTCATAAATAATCCATCAGGACTCCTTACCTATGCAAATGGAAGAGATTTTCTATTTGGGCCTCTTGCAATAGACTAGACCCCTTTTCAGTACTAGTACAGAAAAACCTGGAATTCCTAGCTGCCATCTTTAATAAAGGAGCCTCTGCTTCTACAGTCAGAGTTATCTTAGCGGCAATTTTAAATTTTCATATCGGATTTGTTGACCAACCTTTAATTTCCCACAGACTTTGCAAGGTTTTACTAAAGGGTACAATATTCTTAAAGTCTCCCTATAAAGATTTTCTCCCACCTTGGGATCTGACTCTAGTACTGCAATCACTTATGGCACCATTATTTGAACCAGCAACTACCTGTGATTTAAAGTTCCTTTCCTGGAAGATGTTACTTGTCATAGCTGTCACTTCAGTGAGATGAGTCTCCGAATTACAAGCCCTATGTTCTAAAGCTCCATACTTAATTTTTCATAAGGCTAGAATGTCACTCAGGACAACTCCAACCTTTTTTCCTAAAGTGATTTCACAGATGAATATCAATCAGTCTATATACTTACCTGTATTTTTCCCAAATTATTCTGACAAAGGAGAGTACTGCCTTTACCTTCACCTTCTGGATGTGCACAGGCAGTTGTGGTTCTACCTAGATAGAACTAAACAGTTTAGATGATCTGAACAATTGTTTATATCCTTCACTAGTGCAACTATGGGCAAATCAGTATCCAAAGTAACTCTCTCC